>NW_028280785.1:20000-320000 GCF_059751285.1 Brachycentrus maculatus
TATTTTTTTTTAGTTTTGTGAAACATGAATTGAGTGAAGTGATTTTTTTGTTGCATTTCACAATATAATATTGAATAATTACAATTACCAAAATATTATGGTATGATAGATGTATGATAGATGTGCGAAAAGCGAAATAAGGAAGGAATGCAAAGCTGAGATAAGCATTATCGATAAAATTAAGAAAGGTGTGTTGAGATGGTTTGGACATGTGGAACGAATGAGTGACGAAAGAACGGTAAAACAAATTTATGAGGCGAATGTTAGTGGGAAAAGAAGCAGAGGAAGACCGAGAAAAACATGGCACGATCAGGTATGCCAAATACTTGAAAGTGGTCAGGTTAGGAGTCGTAACAATCGGCGGGTATGTATGAGGAGATGCATGAACGTGGAAGAGGCGAAGAATGTTTGCAAGGACAGAGTGGTGTGGCGCTCTATTCTCTCTGCCTACCCCTTCGGGGAAGCGGCGTGATGGTTAGTTAGTTAGTTAGTTACTAAAATATTACATTATGTTAATACAAAAAAGATCCCACAAAGGCATGGCCTGAGTTTTGGTATTTATTTTTTTAAAGGTTTAAAATAAAGGGTTCTGGAAGAACACAATAGATTTCGAAAATACAAATAGATTAAAAGTCCTAATATAATTGCAAAAATTTGATTTGAACAGAAAAAAACAAACAAAAAAGTTAATAATAAGTATAATAATACTATATGAATTATAAATTAAAAGAAGAAGCTAAAGAGATCTTTTTTATTATTAAATAATAATTAGCTACTTAAATATATTGTATTTTTATTATTATTTATTTAATACTCGTAATCTTGTGCAACACATATTTATATGTTTATATTTTATTTTGTGTGTTTCTGTGTACAAAACTACTATTTTCAGTTTTTTTTTCAATTAGATTATTGTTCTACAAATGTCACTTGATGACTAAGAAATATACTCACAGAAGAAAAGTTTGATTGTTTTCAGGACTGTGGATTGCGCACTTTACACAAACACATAATGGTGCATAGGGTACTGCATGTATTGACGCAGTGTTATATTAATCGTTAGTTACAAGAAGCTAAAGTATATCAAATATAATCAGTGTGATATAAGTGGTTATAATTGACGTTAAATACCTTATTTTTTTAACTCTACCCATCGCAGTATTAGTGGATAATACTGGACTATAGGCACGTGTTTCTTGCTGGTTGGGATTAGTGCTACAGTGCACCCATTATTTGTAGCTTTAAGCAGGTTCTACTCTAGCACTAATTTGGTATTTATTTCAATGTTAATTTTAAAAAATAAGAAGGAGAATTTAATTTATAAAGTTTTTTTATTTAAATTTGTGCGTAAACTATGAAAAAATACATTGTTTCTCTACATACAATTTTACTATCCATTAATGTTACTGAAGCTGTAATCTGACAATATTTAATTATTTTAGTTCGCTCACTGTACTGTCAGTTTATCAAATCTATTTACATGTTTGAATTTCGTTTATATATGTAATCATAATGCATAATAAGGTTCTCTTCGCCGGCAGATGGAAGTTGGAAGGATGTCCCTTGTTAAATAATACATGTCCATAACATATTTAAATGAATGTTTAATGAAAATAAATGTTGAACAGTTTAATATGGTCACGAAAATGCTGTATCACGCTCAAACCACATCGGGACAACTAAACACCGGAAGTATTAAGTGAATAAATTATTCAAATAGATATAAACAAATTTTTACCAGCTCTTTTTTCTTTCGAGACATGTTTGGTGGCATGATGGTAAATTCGCCAACAAAGGCAACATCTTTATTGTAACTAGAATTGCGAGTTCTATTTCAGATAACAAAGAATTTCATCGCGGTTGATTGTCGAGTACATGAGGCCATTACATCACATCCTGTGGATATGTTTTATCGTCGATTTTTAAAGTTTTTTTTAACGTTTTTTAAGATGTACCTCCATCATTTATTTTTTTTAACTTCTGGACCTATATAGATGGTAAATCAAGCACCTCTTCGTATGAATATGAAATTAATATTTTTATTAGTTATTTTTTAAAATACAAAGATCTTGCGTCGTATGTTCTCCTTGGATCTTGAATAGAAATAAATATAAATATATATATAAATATATATATATATATATATATATATATATATATATATATATATATATATATATATATATATATATATATATATATATATATATATATATATATATATATATATATATATATATATATATATATATATATATATATATATATATATATATATATATATATATATATATATATATATATATATATATATATATATATATATATATATATATATATATATATATATATATATATATATTTATATATATATATATATATATATATATATATATATATATATATATATATATATATATATATATATATATATATATATATATATATATATATATATATATATATATATATATAATATAAATATATATATATATATATAAATATATATATATATATATATATATATATATATATATATATATATTTATATATATATATATAAATATATATATATTTATATATATATATATATATATATATATATATATATATATATATATATATATATATATATATATATATATGTATATATTTATATATATAAATATATATATATATATATATATATATATATATATATATATATATATATATATATATATATATATATATATATATATATATATATATATATATATATATAAACATATAAATATATATAACGGTTGGTAACTTTATATTGATTGATAGGTTCATATTAAAGTTGGAATATAAAATGACTATGTATTCAGCTTTTAGAACTTTAATACAAGACAGATACAAAATTTAAATAAATAAACAATTGATTATTTAAAAAGTGCTTTATCATATTACATGCAAACAAAAATAATAAAAATAAAACAATTGTATAGTATGATATCAAAAAAGCGCTGATTAATAAAACAGTGTTAAATTTTACAAATTACTAAGCAGGTGCGCAAATTTAATTTTCTTCTATATAAACATCAAATCAATCAATTTCAAAATAAAAAATGTTCTCTAGTATTTTCGTTTTGTTTCTACAAAATATTGAAAAATTAAAAAGAGTACGTATGGTACGATTGTCACAAATTAAAACGTAAATTTATAAATCTGTGTTTAATTCAATATATTACTTAACACGTGCCTAAATTTGAAATATTTCCTCTATATAAACACCAAATCAATCAATTTCGAAAAAATGAATGTTCTCTAGTATTTTTATGGTTTTTACAAAAAAAAAAAAATTTATCGCCGTAATCAATCAAACACCAATCTGTCAAGATTTCTCGGCACAAAAAATTATGCCTGGAATAAAAATATTAAGACATAAATTTATTTCAAAGACGTAATAATGTATTAAATTCTATCGCCAATACATCACAGAGCCGTGGAGTATTGGTAAATATATGTTTAATCTTCGTTTAAAAATATGTACCCAAAATATGATATTCTCAATATACTTATTTTTCATCAGAAATATTAATTTTTTTATTTAGAAATTTAACAAAACATTTACATAAATCCATTTACAATAATGAATAACAAATAAAACAGGTAATTGTAACATTCCGATTACAAAACTCCACAAATGTTAAATGAGTTAAAAGTAAACAGCAATAATAAAATATAGCAAAAGTTAAAAAGATTAATAGGCAGACTTAATTTAGAGCTAAAGTAAAAATAATAAAAAAATAAAATAAAAAAGGTTATAAGATGTACAAGTTAAGAAGAGTTATTGCTCGTTTTATTAAGTAAAAATATATAATAAGTAAAAAAAACTGCAAACACATAAAACAGAAAACATACGCAACAAATACATAGTTATTGATATATTGATACGTAGCTTCAATACATAAATATCTCCTATGTGAGCAAACCCAGCGCTGTTAACAAAATTTTGGACACACTTTAAGTATTGTCTTTTCATCTTATCATGGATATGTATATGTAACATGGATTTGTAACTTTTTTAAAACATTTTTTAAGAATTTATAACAATTTCCAATAATGTAACTTCATTGGGTTTTCCCAAACCGAAGGCAAATTTTGCTTCATATGTATACTTTAAAATAAAGTCTCGTTTTTTGATGAGGTTATGGATATTCAAAGCAGGTGGTACACTTTAATGCAAAGTAATCGAAGTTCTTTTGACCAAAACAGGAATGTTATATAAAACATGGTGACAACATTTCAAACCAATATGTAGATAACTTTAGGAGATTTGAGATTTTTAACAAACCAACAATAAAATTTTCTCATTAATTGATTCGGCAGTCACTTTGTGGTAAAATTTTTCCATTTTTAATCAATGTATTACTTAGTAAATACTCCTTTTTGTTTAGTATAGATTTCTTCTTATGAGCAACTGTACTAGCTATATCTCGAGCTCTGTCGTCCGGGCAATCCCATTCCGCAGGGTGAAGTAGATAGGTCAGAGTGGTATTTACTAAATATAGTAATATTTAAATTTTATATAAAAAAATATCTAGTAAGATATTTTTGCACACGAAAGATTTTTTATTGGCATAGAAAATCACTAACTTACAACATTTTGAGTTTGTTAAAATACTTGTGCACATTTCTCAGTTTCTCCACTTAAACGCACGAAATAAAATATAATAATATTATATTCGTACAAAAGCCTTTAATTAATTCCCATACCTCAAAAGATAAAAATTTTGAAACCATTTTTCTATTATTATTTTTTGACATCTCATCAAAGATGAAGAAGTCTAGGCACTTACAGGACCGACGACCGTCATAGACTGGTTTAAGTGATCACTTTACACAAGTGTAACATTCACCAATTCTACCCATTATTGACAACCACACTACTCAAATTCTTGAAAGTTCTATATATTTGCACCAATTTTGAAACATTGTTCTTGAATCACTAGAACTTCACTAGAGACATCTATTGGTGAGATGAAAAGAAGCTTTTTAATGAGCAGAAACTCTTTTATTAGTATGTGAGGTCCGAATCCTGCATTATAATCACACACATGAGAAACGCCAGAAAATATCATTTTCATTTTAATCATGTAAGTATAGTTTTTAATTTGACCAGATAATATATTTTCATTTTAAGTGTGTCTAAACACTTGTTCACAAATCTGGATTATCTCGAATCATAGGAGTATTTTTCAAATTATGAAAAATACTCATATAATTATATAAAATCCAGATTTGTGAAAAAGTATTATGATTCGAGATAATCCAGATTTGTGAACAAGTATTTGGACACATTCAAAATCATTCTGGTTCTACATATTATGTCTTAATATTTATTATGTTTAAAAAATAAATTAAATAATGAGTGAATTCAGTATAAATACGTATGTATTATGTTTGAATAGAGGGTCACATACATCATAGCTACCATAACATATTATTAGAGTAAATGTTTTGTATTACAGATGTTCTCAAATTTCTAATTTACCCTTTGACCTTTTGCAATTGAAGGCAGAATGTTTTCTCAGATATAAATACATATTACTTTCAAAGAGAATACCCGTCGGATGAAGGAAAATAAAATACTGTACTGTTAAAATAAGAGAAACGATAAATACAAATTAAATAATGTTTAGAGAAATAATTCACTGTTTAACATTTATATATTTATTTATTTTTCAAAACATATTACATACACAAGTCATATATATGTATAATATTCCCGATTAGTAATTTCTATTTCTCATTTTGGGACATGGGATTAAGGTTAATAAGAGTTTATAATATAAGAGTTTCTGCTTAATAAAAAGCTTCTTTACATCTCACCAATAGATGTCTCTAGTGAAGTTCTAGTGATTCACGAACAAGGTTTCTAAATTGGTTCATGTACATAGAACTTCCAAGAATTTGAGTAGTGTGGTTGTCAATAATGGGTAGAATTGGTAAATGTTACACGTGTGTAAAGTGATCACTTAAACCAGCCGATGACGGTCGTCAGCCCCGTAAATGCCCAGACTTCCATATTCTTCTTCATCTTTGATGAGATGTCAAAAAAAATATAATAAGGTTAATAAGACTGGAACACAAATAATAAAGTAACATAAAAGATTTATTTAAAATAACCAAAACTAATACTTGGAAAAATATAAAAAACAATAAACAGGTATTATAAATAGGCATAAGAAGCATATTAAAAAGAAATAAATGAGAAAAACATAAGGTTAGAAGCATATTTAAACAAACAAATAAAAAAAAAAAAAACAAACTCTCAGAACGCGAATAACGTTTGATAATTGATATTCTTCTTCTGATAGTTATTTGGTGCTTAGAACACTGCATTGCAGTGTTATCTACAATAAATCGTCATAACATGAAAGTATGTAAGTTGATCATTTTTGCGATTCAGGTACCTGTCCAAGATGATAAATATAAGAGTTAAAAATAACTTATAATCGTTCTGACCCCATTGGGAATAGAACCTGGGAACTCTGGGATTCTGGGACTACTGACCACTACACTATGGAGGCACAATTTAAAATTATAATTCGGTAAAAGAAACTAATAAAATTCTGTAATAATTACTAAATTGATTTAAATTTCGTTAATACTCCCCTAAAATCACTGGTAACAACCTCAAGGGACTCGTCCAGACGTATATATTAGTTACGTAAAACTCAGAAACAGAGGTAGACTGAAGACAATTTGGCATGATCAAGTGTGTCAATCACTTGAAAGCGGTCAGGTCAGAAGTTGGAATAATCGACGGGTATGTATAAGAAAATTACATTTTTATTTTGTAAAACAAAAATAATTCATGAAGCTTAAAATAATTCAATTAGTGTTGGAATAACCAGCGAGCATGTTTAAGGGGGTACATAAACTTGGATGAGGCGAATATCGTTACCAAAGATAGATTGGTATTGCGTTCTATTATCTCTGCCTATCCCTGCGAGAAAAGGAGAAAATAAGAGGTTAGTCAATGAATTGAACTCTTTTTTTTCTTCTTCTTCAACCTTTATTCGCACCTGATAGTGCATAGGGCACTGAATTATATAAACGCAGTGTTATCTTGATCGTTGACACACGATGGAAAGGTGATCAGCCCTCCGCTTCGGGGACCAGTCCGGGGTAAGTCGAATTAATAAATATTAATATTTTTGTTCCTAGGAACTCGTGGTTATTTTCAACATGCCTTGAATCCAAGATAAATTCTTAAGAGTTTATCCCAATCCCGAGTATTGGCGTTTTCCAGAGAAGCATAATTTACATTCCAGACTATTACGGCAGCAGACTACTAGCGAGGAATGAGGATGCCCGATCTTCAATCAGATACCTCAATAATGTGTTGACTATCAAATACCTTGCCATGAAAGGGTGTGTGGAGCGATTCCCAAAACTGATTAGAGCGAGGAGCATTTCGTCAAACCTGCTCTCAACCCGTTAGCTCCCACACTCACTTACAACGTATGAAAAAAAACTTTCAATAAAAAAAAAAAACAGTTTATAATTTAGGTTTCAAATATGTTACTTTGTTTTAAAATCTTGGGTTAGCTTCGAAACCGGTAGACATTATAATTTGGTAGTGTAAAGGCAAAGGGGTATATCTGTCTCAGACCAAATTTTACAGGAGCGCATAAACAAACTTGTGAATTGAAATAACTCATTTTAATGTATTTTTATTTGTACATATATTAATAAAACTTAATGAGTATTGCAACTACAGCTATATCCTTTTGTTAGATTATGAAATACACTATTTTAGACATTTTGTGGAACAAACGAAAAATTTGACAGATATACCCCTTTGCCTTTACATTACCGAATTAAGTTATAATAAAATGTTTGTAGTGATTTTAAATCAAAGCGACATTTTTATTTTTTTTAAACAGTAAATTTAAATCAACTAACCGACTAACGCAAACATCGTGGTTTCGCAATATTCGCGACTGGACTGGGATGAGAGGAGTAGAGGATATGTTCCAGACAGTGCAGGACCACGAAGCCTTTGCCATAGTGATCGCCAACGTTGAGGGGACCTAACTAGGCACACGAAGAAGAAGAAGACTAACTAACCATCAAGCCGCTTCTCCGCTGGGTAGGCAGAGATATCAAAACGCCACACTAATCTTTCTATGCAAACATTCTTTGCCTCTTCCACGTTCATGCATTTTCTCATAGATTATTCCAGCTCCTGACCTGACTATGCCCAACTTTTAAAAATACTCAATCAAACCAATTTTTTCCGGGTTTTCCTCTGCTTCCATTACCAACCACATTTGCCTCATAAATTTGATTTACTGTTCTTGCTTCACTCATTCGATTTTCATGTCCAAACCATCTCAACACACCTTTCTTTATTATATCGTTAATACTTATCTTGGCTTTGCATTTTTTCCTTTTTCACAATTCGAAAATGTTTCATACATATTGTATTGCAGCACATTTTTCTGAAAGATCGCGTTTCGGCCGCATTCAGTCTACATTCATCCTTCTTTTGCCGACTCCGTGCTTCACTTCCATGCATTAGGGTTGCTACCAGGACTCCATTGTGTACTGATAGTTTATCTCTCGCTGTTAGAATTTATTAGTAATTTCATTTATCATTGAAAAAAATAATAAGATATATCACATTATTCAATGAAGGTAATAAAGTGTGGGGTCTACATTTAAAATGAGCAGCACTAACCTTTAATGAATACAAATTTGCACACATCAAACACGTTGAAAAATATTTAATGTTGAAGAATATACATTTTGTGTTAAATATTAGTGTTTGTTATAAGTTACATTTTCTCTTTTTTCCCTTTAAACATACTTCTCACTTAATGTTTTTTTATATGCCTATTTACTGTACCATTCATTGTTTTATATTTTACATTTGGCCGTATTTTTTATTATTTGTTACATTCATATATGTTTTTCAGTCTTGCAAACTTTAATCCCACATCCCAAAATGAGTCTTGGAAACTACTCGTCGGGAATATTATGTATGTGATAAATGTTTGTTAAATGCTAAAATAAATAAATAATAAATAAAAACATGTTGGCATAGCAACGGGAGCTAACGGGTTAATCTGCAGGTAAACTGGTTCAGTCAACTCACTAAATTGTTACAACTTGGGAATTGAATTTCATAAATAGAGAAATTGAATTAAAGATTTTAATAATTATGGCTTCGAGTTATAATAATTATCGATTGTTATCGACGCATATTATAATTATATCAATTCAAGCTGTAAAATAACATGGTCTTTGAATTCAACCAACTGCGATTTAATTATCATTTTACTTATCTGTTTTATATATTTGTCTACCTATTGTAAGAAGTTGATTGCAGGGTTAACACATTTCGTTACCTCACAAAGGATCCAAAGCTCGATTTTTGATGAAGGAAATTATAATAATTTGCTGTAATATAATAATTTATAATCAATACTGAAGTAAAATTAAAATTGTTTATTGAACTACTGTTTTAATCATTTTAATGTTAAGGTTTTGTGGCATTTTATCGTTTTTTTAATATAAAACATTCCATCACTCAACCTTTTCCTAGGTAATACATATATTCGAAAAGATACATAATTTTTTTGTAATATTTTTCTTTTAAACTATGGCACGTGGGTAGTCTCAGTTATTAAATAAAGAAATTCGTACCAATGAAACAATCTTTCGTTAAATTACAAACCTTATTGTTAGTTTAAAAAAAAACTTTTATTGATTCCGTAGGCATATTGTGGTAATAGTATCTATACATTTTGAATAAATATTTTATTTTCGAAATACCACTATTTCTTAAAACAATGTGACATATTTTTCGATGCGTTCACATCATTTTCAAACACCATATTGACACTGTACACACAATGTATTTAAAATTAGTATTTACCTAGTAAATTTTAAATTAAAAATAAAGTAAATGTTTTTAGAGCAAAATGACAACAGAAGATGCCTTATTTAACTGAGAGTAATTTATAACTAATAGAAAAATTATTTATATTATTTCGAGAAATAAATGTAACCCTGAAGAGGGCAACAGGTTGTTGCCGAAACTAGTTGGTTAATAAAAATGTGAGTGGATCAAAACACAAAGTATTTTTATTTCTCGAAATAATATATCAATATGATCCACAAAGTTAATGCTTTCAATATTCAAAACAGAAAAATTATTTATTACTTGCGTCATTATGTATATTGTATATGAAGCACAAAAATATTTTACCAAATAAATAAATATAAATATAATAAATAAATATAATAATTAAAATTCAAATTAAAATTAAATAATCAAAATATAATGGTTTGCTGATGTTAAAAAAATCTCAATCATATGTATTATGATACTGTGTAATATATAAGATATACATCACCTCAAAAAAACTATTTAGTATAAAAACTACTATATTTTCCCCCATTTCTATAACTTCTTTAAACACGCTGCAAATAATTATATTCGCCTAAATCTGTCTGTGATAAGATAAATATTATGTAACAAGTTAAATAAAAACAATGTGTCCTCAAATTAGTACATCACATGTTTAGTAAATTATTTATAAGTTATATTTTCACCCTTTACCCCTATGTTCAAACAAATTTATAATCTTTTTCTTTTGTAAAAAAAAAATATTATCCTTTTGTGCCGTTTATTTTAGAAAATATCTCATTCACGTTATTCAATTAAATTAATACATAATTAAAAAAATAAAATAACACTAAAAACAACGAAACACACAAAAATAAATTTCCGAAACTACACACATACCTTATATAGAAGTGACTCTATAAGAGATTTAATAATAACATACATATTTGTCCATGGTAATTATTTCAGGGATAAAAGTTTGATCTGATGACATCTTTCAACGAATTTGGGTATAGAAACCAGTTGAGATTAGTAAATTAATTAAAAACCCTGCCCGGGAAACCAATTTCAACAAACATTTTTTTCTTCTAATGGTTCAAAATGTGGTTTACGATGTAGAAAATTGTTTTGATAATTTTTTTTTGGCTATATTTTAATATAAACTATGTTAATCCATTAATAAAAAAATATGTTGTAACGATAATGATGTTAAATTATGAATACCCGATTTAATGAGTAGGTACAAATAGGTTCTATAGCTTGTTCGATAATATATGAATATTTAATGATTTAAAAAAAAACGTATCCGCCTCTTACATATACTCTATTATAACAAAAAATCATATGGATTGATATAAGTATAAATAATTTTCCGAAAATTCCTAAAACATCTCCGATAAATATTTCGCTTTTATATTTTTAAAGCTTTCCTTTCTAGCATGTCTGATCGTTAATTTTGAATATATTGTCCGTTTCATGTATGTTTTATTTTTTTTTTATTTGTTTAAAAACTATTTAAATACATATTACATACATAAGTCATATATACACATAATATTCCCGATGAGTAATTCCTAAAATTAATAAGAAAAAAAATAGAGAAGGTCAATATTTTTAAATATTGACCTTCTCTATTTTTAACTAAAAATAAAACTTGATGAATATTTAATCTGCAGTAAATTGATTGGTATTTTTCGTTTATTTAAATTACATATTAAACATTTAATTTATATAAACTAATGTTGCCCTGTTAATTTACAAACATATTTTGTGTACTTTTTCATTTATATTGTATTTAGATCAATAAACAAGTCGTTTTAGGTGTTTGAACATAGTTTTAACACAGTTTTTTTTAGGCTGTACTGGAGCTTCAGGACTTTTTCCATAACACAATTATTGAGAACCCTTTTATGAAGAAAAAAATGTGTATTTTAATTTTTACTTTGAATCGTGGCACACCTTATGACGCTTAAAAACCCGTTTACATTTACACAACATTGAAGTGAATGAATATTATTTCGTTAATGAGATCAATGTTGTCTTGCTTGTATTGTTTATTAAGAGAGAATTGTTATATTTAATAAACATAATTAATTTGCACAGACTTAACGGAATGAAGTACATCGCCGAGAACAGGTAACAAAACTTGCATTCGTAGACTTACGTCTTACTTAACTCTGCAGATTATCTGGAATATGGAGTATATCACTTTATATCACAGACTATCAAACGGTTTTTCTTATTTTTTAATAAAATTATTTATCAAAAACATTTTATATTTTTTAACTGATACTGTGTATTTATTTTACTAAAATGCAATCAAAAGTATTTTGGAAAAATATCAGCGAAAATTATGATTGCTGAAAAATGATAAATTCTCAATTATATGGAAGAAAGAAAAAAGAGCTCTTTGTTTTGACATAAATAAAAAAATATTCGATTAATATAGAACAATTGATAATAAAGTTCTTAAAAAGCATTCAAATGTTTTTTTTTATCCTTCACACCGACGATTCTGGCTTATGAAAATTATTATTTTTAGTTAAAATGCTGTTAAGGACAGTTGAAAAGAAATCTCAAATAATTAAATATTGCTGGGATTCCATAAATTAAAACAGTTATTCAATAAAACTACAATGATGAAAAAATATGGGATCTTTACAATATTAAATTAATTAAGATTTCTTTGTAACTGTTTACACAAACTTTGTTACTACCTCGTTAAGTCAAAAACTACGTAACATGGATAGTCTAAAACATCGGATTTCAGGAAGTAATGTTCGTATCCCATGCGTATGTGATGAGTATGGTTAAATGAGAAAAACATGGTCAGTATAGGAGATTAGTATAAGTGATTAAAAATTAGAATAAAAAAGTAAGGAAATAAACCATCTAACAAGGGGGCTCTAACCATTTTATAGCTCGGAGGCATTGCAGTTTTGATCACCATAGCAAAATTATTGATTTCTCGAAAACGGTCGGCTGTTAACCTGTTATTTAAATGAAAATAAATATTTATAAATAAAACTTTAGCTGCACGATTTACTGAAACGCCTTCAAAAGCGACAATGAGCACGTGGGCGAGGCGTCGCGGCGTGTTGTTGAACCTTGATCTATCCAACCCCGAGCGTCTTTATTGTAACCTTTAACATAATATGAACTATGAACTTTTGGCAATAGGCTTATTATTTGTTTAAATATTCTAAATTTTAAGTTAACATCGACCTGAGCAAGGCAATATACTGTTTCCGTTGGGATTAGTTACGCATAATAAGAACAATAACGTAGAAGAGTGGGGAGCTGTTTCCAGCAGCTAAGGACAAAGAAGCTTTCTTCAGAGCAACGGGGATCTGATACGGCACCTAAAGTAGAAGAAACATTTTTTAAGGAGTTTTTCATTTATATTTACTTTACTCAAAATTCTTGATTCGTTTTTCTCCCTTATCTCCATCAATGGTGCATTAGGCTCTAAATCAAACTTATGCAATGTTAACTTCAAAGATAATTTTATGAAGACAAGGCTTTCAGCCTTACGCTTCAAGTACTAGTCAAGGATATTATTGAATAATTTTTAAAGTGAAGAAATCAATAATAACGTTTAATCTAGATATCGAACCTAACACCTTCAGTGTAGTAGGCAAATGCGGTAACCACCTCTTTGTGGAGGCGGACAAATTCTTGTTAGTCACAATAATTCAGATTTCATCAGTTCATCATTTTATAAATTTGTAATCTCAATCACCTAAAATTACGAAGAATTTTTAAATAAAGAAAATTGTTTGCATTTATATAATATATGTGTAATATATGCAGTAATATATAATATATGTGTAGTATAAATCATTTCCAAAATATTATTTTCTTCAATTTTATCACAACAAAGCACACTTGCGGAAGTATTTTACGAAATTGTCCAAAATGTATATTTTATATAAAGTCAGTAAAATATTGTATTTAGTAATTTAGTCCTCCTTCATAGTGGTCAGCACTCTTGGCTACCGTACTAGGGTTCGATTCCCAGGTGGGTTGATTAGTCACTATAATATAAATTCAATATAACCCTGGAATGGTTCCTGAAGCGAGAGGCTGATCACATTTCCTTCATGTGTTAACGATCAAGATAAAACTGCGTTTATATGATGCAGTACCCTATGCACTATCGGGTGCGGATGAGGGTTTGAAGAAGGAGAAAAAAATAACACGTGCAATTTTGAAATCATTTCATCCAAAGTTTGAGAACTTTAGGATCAGCCGAGAATCGAACATGCATGAGAATTTACTTTGCATAATACATACTATGAATCTGAAATTATTGATAACATAAGGCGACATTTATTGTAGACAAGTATAAAATTGTTATTCCCTCGTAATATGATAAGGGATATTATTTACAATTTCTTGATACTCGTAACGACTGTCTTTCGATTTTATGTTAACAATTTTAGATGGGATTATTATTGTAGGACGCTATCTCGGGAACAAATAAATTACATAGTTATAAAATCTAAATAAATAGTCCATAGACAGAGCGACTTAGTTTCAAAGCAGAAAAGAGATCTTTTGAGTTAAATCATACATAAAAATATGTTTTACAAATGTTAACATCTAATAATTGTTTTACTTACATGTTAAGACTGCTTTTGAGTTTGTTAATGTTAACACAAAATATTGCAGACAATAAAAGGGCCTCTGCTGAATAAAAGCATTTCCAATCAAACATAGACGACTATTGTGAACTCATATGTAGATTGATCATATCGCTCACTCCTTTCAACAACGTCATATATCAAAAAACTTGATTTTTCAGGAGATCGTTTTTAAACTTTAAAAATTTAATGAAATGTATTAAAAATAAACATCAAGCCACTTATTGGTTTTTTCTGTGCAAGAGATCTTTTTAGGTAAATCCTGAATATTTTACTCGATTTGAAAAATATTTCGTAAGTGTGTTTTTAAAAAAAATTCAAAAATACCTTTTTTTCAAAATGCGAAAACAACACTTTCTGCTCTGTTGCGAGTAAATAAATATGAAGTTAAAAATATGCCGCTTTTACTGGGATATAGTACATTTTCTGGGCCTTTTGAAAACATGCTTAAAATTTACGATTTTTGATATATGACGTTGTTGAAAGGAGTGAGCGATATGTTTAAGAGTTCCAAAGAATTGATTAGTGTGGTTTTATTGAAGGATCCAATATGAATGAACTGAAAAAAATACTTTATGGAAAGATGTTTGTGTTAGTGACTAGTAATATTTTCTTATTTTTTTCCTTTAAACATGCTTCTTACCCTATGTTAACCTTATGTTTTTATTTTTAAATACCTTTTTACTACAACTTTTATTGGTTTATATTTTACCTTCTACTCTGTGTTCTTCTACTCTCTCCCCATGTACCAAAATGACTTTTGAAAATTACTCAACGGGAACATATATGTGGCTTATGTATGTAATGTGTTTAAAATAAATAAATCACGGGTAAAATGGTGAATCAGCACGTGTGTAATGTGATCACTTAACCAGCCATACATGACTTATTACAGGGCTTATGAAATGTCATAAGCTCTATAAATACCCAGACTTGAATACCGATTTATATTTTTTCCATTTTGAAATGTCAAGATAATGTTCAAAAAACGATTAGTTTCGAGAAATAAAGATGTTCTCATTAAAAGGTGATCAAACGTACATTGTAATTTTATTTAAAGCTCTTAACTTCTAGTAATTCTTCACTGCATTGAGAAACTGGTTCGCCTTTCCATTTTAATAACTTTCAAAAATGACAATTTACTGGTAGAGTCAACGTTCTGACAAGCTTTTATTTTTATTTTGGCGACTCTTTTGAGTAGCACTAAAACAGGTTTCGATAAGTTTCGAAAATATTGCTGCATATCCTGGAAAGAGGGATGTTTTAGTTCCAGCCTTATCTTTGTGATTTAGTTCAAACCAGAATCGGTTGCTGTAGGGACACTCCATCATTACGCCACAAGATGGGGTGATAAGTATGAAAGTTCTCTGCTTCACAACCTCACTATTAGCGATAGTCATCTCCGGCAGCATTTGTCAATTAAAATTCTTCAGAAATGTATTACAGCGCGATTGTCACATGTGTTTTTATTTGTATATGAACAACAAGAGTATTAAATATACTTTTTAATGATATGATAAAATTAGTGTGAACATAATCTTTATCAAAACCAGGCATACTCGTATTTAACATATCTTTTCACGAGTGTAAAGGGTTTTGAAATCTTATATCATAGGTTTGTATAAAGGGTGTTTTTTTAGAGGTATTCATACAACCCTTATCTGCACCCCAATGGTGCATTGGGCACTGCATCATATAAACGCAATGTTATCTTGATCGTTAACACATGAAGGAAAGGTGATCAGCCCTCCGCTTCAGGTACAAGTCCAGGGTAGTATTGAATAAATATTAGAATGAAAAAAATCACTTATACTTATTTGATCCCCCCCTGGGAATTGAACCCGTGACCTCCAGAACGGTAGCCGAGCGTACTGACCATTACACTACGGAGGCGGACAAATTTTAGAGGTATGCAAATTCGAAATTGATAGTGGCTCCCGCCGTATGGCATGTTGCACCAACTTGTTGAAACCACAGCTCTGTGTCTCATTCAACTGAGGTACGAAGAAGTCAGTAATCACGGTTCTGAAGCACTGTTCATTAACCTTAACATTCTGGCCGGTATTGTCTTTCAAACAAAATGGGCCAATGACTCCACCTGCCCATAAAGTACACCGAACAGTGACTTTTAATAGGTGTAAGGGCGACTTGACAAAAGCTTCTGGGTTTTCTCCACTCCGAACTCAGCAATTCTGGTTATTGGCATAGCCATTTAACCAACCGACACGTAACCGACACGTAAAGACGAACATATATACAGTTGATATTTAGAGAAACGGAGATATAAAAACATACAACCTTCTGGGATTATTTGTGTTTTTTCATAAAAAAAGAGAAATATTTGTGTTTTTATTATTGTCACAAATATTTCAAGTTCATTCTATTTCTGTGAGCCTAAGCGGCTCATCATTAGAAATAGTGATCAAAATGTGGGAGAGTGGATTCGACCCGAGAAACTCTGACACAAGAGTCCATGACACTAACCACGGGACCGCAACCCGATACAAAAAAATTGACTTGTCCCTTCTAGCAAGAATGAAGAAACTTTCCACTGCACGTTTTCTACTACAGTAAATCTAAAAAATGCGCCAACCAAATATAAATCGATTTGGTCAAATCTAAATTGTCATATTGCTGACCATAATGCAAGTCTAACTAAGCAGTATTTGCCGCCATTTCTCTTCATCGAAAGATGTACAACATGCATTACAGTGCAAATAACATTCCCCAGCCCCCATTATAAGACAAGTGAATACATTAAAATAAAATTACGCTTAAAACCCGCCTTCTAATGGGCGATTATGATTCGATAGCGAACTCGCGACTCCGGCCTTCTCACGCAATACTTTCAGCATTTCGAGATTTTCAACGCTTTCTGGGATGAAAGCATGCTGTCTTCACCCGTCGCGTCGAAAAAACAGTCCTAAGATCAAGCTCATAAATAAATCGTATACATTAACAGTGTATAAGTATCGAAATACAGCAGTACGGGTATACAGCTAAGTACCCTTAGTACCTACCAGTACCCTAGATATTACTCTAATCAATATTTTCCCAATATTGTACTGATTAATCCTTTAAAAATTTCCCTCTTGTATATGTAATAAAATGTCTCATTTACATTTTCATTTGTTTACAATATATTAAAATTCACTTCTTTCTCCAGAAATCCTGATTGCACACTGAGAGCCTCGCTTTTAAAACATTTAATAAAATGTTAGTATCCCGTCGATCGTTGATACATATATACATAAATATAGATGCTTATAGGAATCAAAGAAAAAGTAGGAGAATTTATTTTTCACTTCTATTTAACTTATTGTTACTTAACCTCACCTAATCTAACGTTACCTCAAAATAATTAAATATTGAATAAATTCAATAACTTTGAAAGAAAATGCACAAAACAATTGGATTTTTTAGACCATCTGTTAAATTTGATGATGATGATATCTAAAGAGTTTTCATTTTCCTTTTCTTTTTTATTTGTGTTTTTTGTGTAAAAAATATTTTTTTTAAATATTTAAGGCAATGGTTACATAATAAATATTGTTAATCACTTTAATGCATAGTTACTCTTTAGTTATTGTATGTGTGAGTGGAAAATGTTAATTAATATTTTGATGTTAAAAAGTTAAATAATATTAAAAACTAACAAATAAGTAGAAAATGATATTGTACTCATATGTTATTAGGTAAGCAGCATATGAGTAAAATTTTAAAAGTTTCCATCATTGCGACTGTATGCCGTTGAGAGATTGAGACATGACGAATACCGTTTTCTTCTTCGTTTCGTCAGGTCAAGACGTCATGCTCACCGCTCGGGACCCGGGCCTCTTCTGCACTCATCGACACATCATTTCGTTCACGTGACGGGAATATAAATGAAGCTGTAATGACACCGGTGGGGTCGTTAAAAAGATGATTGAAAAATTAAGCCGAATTGGCGTGTAGCGAGATTACTGACACATTCAAATTTATTCGAGCCAACTGCGACACGGTACATAAAACGATTGTCAATAATACGTTATTTTCCTTGTAACTTGCGTTTTTGCGAACTGGTTTGACTGGTAGAAGAACATTTCTCCGTTTATTAAATGAGATATTGTATTCAATAACTCGGAAATATTTGACATTTTAAATATTTTATTTGAATCTTTCCGAGTGTATTTGATTAGAGTCAAAAAGGCTCAAGTAAATTAACGTTACACCAAAATTACAAATATGAGTCTACTTTTATTTTGATATTATATTATATGGTAAGCATCACGCATTTATATAAATTTATAACAAAAAAATAAGAAAAATTAAATAATAAAAAAATAATCAATATATGAGTTATTGTGTTATTAAGTTATTTATTAAATAATATATTTTTTAAATATTATTTACTTACGTACACTTAAACGAAACTTAAGAATAAAACAAAGAAAAAAATGAGATAAAGATGAGAAAAAATTACTTACGAATTACGAATGTTTTTATGTATACCTTTGACAGGTAAAAACGTGTATAGTAAAAATAAAATGTTTGACCGGAATGGCAGCACCATCTGTTAAACATAACAATAAACGCAAGCAATACCAAACATGGCTCATTGTGGAAAGCTTGTTCAATTATTGCCATTAAAAAATGCTCACATGGATGACCAGTTTTGCTGATTCTACTTTACAATACTTCACATGTATTTCTGTTGTATTTTATCAAAAATCGAAATGAACATATTATAATGCAAAGCTTTTTATTACAATATTTTACCTCAAAAGAATACTTAAAACTGCTTGAAAAGAGTTAATGTGTGATATTTCATTTTATTTTACGTAATGGTTAATTTAACCCTAAAAAGGGTGGCCAGATATTTATGCCCAATCACCTTTTTTTCTTATATTTACCTAATTTCGAAACTTATGTAGAATATTCACAGCAACAAACACTTGACTTATATTAACGTAGATACTAATGTAGGGTTATCATTCGTATAATATAGCGAAACTTTTGTAAATGGTGTCCCGACGTTTTGACGACCCTGAAAATATCCCGATATCTGTCAAACCATTGCCAATTAATATTTCGGGTGAGGAAATACGCATTCCTAAAATACTAACTTACATACTCTTTTCTAACTTTTATTTTTTGACATCTCATCAAAGATGAAGAAGAATATGGAAGTCTGGGCATTTACGGGGCTTACGACCGTCATAGGCTGGTTTGAGTGATCACTTTACACACGTGTAACATTCACCAATTCTACCCATTATTGACAACCACACTACTCAAATTCTTGGAAGTTCTATATATATGAACCAATTTAGAAACCTTGTTCATGAATCACTAAAACTTCACTAGAGACATCTATTGGTGAGATGATCTCTTTTCTAACCGTTTACAAAATTCAAAAAGTCTCTAAAATTTCTAGAAACAAAATGAATTATAGAAACAATCTCCCCCAGCCTCGTCGGTAAAAATATAAAAACCTGTCGTAATGATTGTCCTGATGAAGAGATGGGATTGTCTCGAAATCAGTTATATATTAAAATTGTCGTTAAAAAAAATTTAAGAAATTTAAAAAAGCATTTCAAAAATCAAAATTATATAAAGCTATACTCTTTTAAAAATCTTATACAAAAAAAAATTGTTTCTTGAAAAAATATGGAAAAATCACCGGACGAAACATGTAGCAAAAAACATGTATGAACTTTTGTTGATTAAAAATAAAATGATTTCAATTTGACAACAAAGAAGCTTTAAATAATAAAACAATACATTTTGCGCCACTTAATTTAAGATTCGTAAGAACAGACACAAACAAAGAGTCCACTTATTTCTTTAATAGATTAAAAATACATTTTCAACACTAAGAAAGACATTTTAAGATTTAAAAAAAAAGCTAGAGTACATTAGCCATTTTATGAGGGGGAGAGAATTTAGAAATACGAAACAATAATTACGAGGCAAAGTTGAAGATAAAAACAGCATTGGAAAAAGACGTATATCCAGGATTAAAATCAAAAGAGAGTGGTTCTACTGTCATACTTAGCCTCTGTTTAGAACAGCTTTAATCAGAGAAAAATTGTCACGATGATTGCCAACCTACAACGTGTCGCGGTACATAATAAGAATAAAATATATAATTTTTAAAGATGTTTCAACTTGATATGAAACATATATTTTTCTTCCCTTTTTTATGAAAGAAGATGGAAGTCTGAGCATCCCAGAGCTTACAACCTGGCATTTGGCTGGCTCAAGCGATTACTTTACACACTTGTGTAACGTTCACCATTCTGCCCATTATTGAACATCCATATTGCATTCATTCTTGGTACCTGTATTGAATGTAATGGTGCTTGATTCTTCAGCATACTGGTAAGGTTTTTAATTTCTTTGTGAATTATGGCTGATTGTAGCACCATAAATTGAAGAATTGGTGAAGTATTTATTAAGCTTGTTCCGTTTGAACATAGGTGAGATTCATTCCAAATTATTTTGCATGTATTTTTTTTGAAACTGGTTCCGAAATAACATTTTTTCAATGCTTCTTTTGTCTGGTTTATTATTAATAAAATAATTATAATTTATTTTATCTAATGCTGGAATTCTCGCCCTGAGGAAAGTAATCAATTTATATATATATATATATATATATATATATATATATATATATATATATATATATATATATATATATATATATATATATATATATATATATATATATATATATATATATATATATATATATATATATATATATATATATATATTATATTGTATCAAGTTGAGACGCTTTTCAATTGACATCCTATCCATAGGGTGAACAATTCAATGTTCGATATAATAAATAATTTTAATATTATTAAAGATGTAGGTCTGTCTGTATCAAACACAAACTTACGATTGCAGGTTCGTTAAATGATTGATTAAGCTCGCGTTTATAGGGTTATATTCAGTTTACACAAACATAAAATATTCAAAGAGATGTTATTTTCTTAATTTTAATAAGTGTTGAAAAGATAACCTGATATCAACTCAAATTACTAATTTATTTCCATCTTTTGGTAAGAAAATACGATCGCAGAGTCGAGAATAGATAAAAACGCATTTTGTAACTTAATATAAAATGTGTTGTGTCTCCAGTACCTACGTAAATTTCTTATTTAATATTTATGTTGTTTTTGTGCTAATTCAAAAATATTATACTTATCTGCTTATTCAAAAATACAAAATGACTTAAAGTGAATAAAAAATGTTTGTGTGTTCCGGATGATTAATCAATGTCATTCTCATCTCAATAAAAAAGCTTTTATTAAAAAAAATGTATTTGCTGATTATATTCACCGGAAATAATCATTTTGTAAAAATATGATAATAAGTATTCGAATTTTTACACACTGATTGAACGACTATATGAATTTTATAGCTGAATAAAAAGTGTACGAATACAGGCATATACTTGCTATTACTACCATTGCTTTAATCTTTTTTCCTTAATTAATGGTACCGAATGCTGTGCGCATGTGAAAGCTTTTCCTATATTCTGTACCCTGTATATTCCTATATCCTGCATTTCCCTAATGGTAGTTTTTTTATTGGGAGTAGCACCTATTATTTACCTTGCTTACCATATGTTGCACAAGGTTTTTATATCATTAGGCGCATTTTTGTTTCTTCTGGGTAAAAAAACGTTTTATTTTAATCTGTTTTGGGATAAATAAGGATAATCTTGTGTAGACCAGTGAGGAGCTTCTCTGCTTTTGCTCATTACTGGGAGGAAACCACGGAGAACTCTTTAGGAGACGTTGGACTATTGACTGTCGTCAACAGGCCTTTTGTTCCACTAGAAAAGGGTTTGATATTTTTTGTTCTAGCTTGGTTAGCAGTTATACCTATATAGCAGTTATGTCCTTTAATCTATACTCCTTCGCTTACGTCTTTTTTTAAGCTTAGATCCACTAATCCGCACCAGTGTAGACTGATCACATTTTTAATAAACGTTTTTTCAAAACCAAACGTCGAAAGTTATTGCTTGAGACGTATTCGATTTCAATATGCGTGAATATGAATTGTCATTTAATTTTTTTTCCATAAATGCACCTTTTTAGTATGTAAATTCACTCTACATAAATACGTACAATTCTTAAAACCAATTAAATTTTATATACAAATACGTCTTAGTAATTTTCCCTTAATGTGTTTGATTAATTATTTAAACTGGTCAGTTAGTAAGGAAGAAATAAAAAATGGAAACCTTTCTCTCCGGGCTTTCAGTCTTTTATTTATTCAAAGCGGTTAATTAATGTTTAACATATCCGGGTTAAGAACCAGAAAGCTTTTATTTTTATCCTATTGTGTTTATCGGACGACAGTTTTACGGCTCCTGTCTGAATTATTTTTTCGTACACCAAAAAGGAGTGAATCTTCACTCCTTTTTGGTGTACGAGTATGTATGTGTACATGTTTGTAAGTAATTAATTTGTATATATTCAACTTAATATATGTACCATATGAACCTAAGTGGCCTGCTCACTTTATATCAAGGTTTGGTTTTATTAAAAAATGTCTAGTCGGACTATAAATGTGATGAAACAACTGATATTTTATTTATTGTTTCGGCATTAACCTTGTGGTAAGACATGTTATAATAATTAAAGAAAACACTTTGTTTTTTACCACTTGAGTTTTTATTAAAGACTACATGTTTCGGAAGTTAAACTTCCATCATTCAGGTCTGTATAATAACTAAAAACTAAATTTTATATTTTATATTATATATTATATTTTATATTTTATATTTTATATTTTATATTTTATATTTTAGTTATTATACAGACCTGAATGATGGAAGTTTAACTTTCGAAACATGTTGTCTTTAATAAAAACTCAAGTGGTAAAAAACAAAGTGTTTTCTTTAATTATTATGAAACAACTGTGTAGCTTTTTCCAAAAAATTGGTATTAAAAGCAGAAGAAGGCCGAGGAAAACTTCGAATGTGGTAGGGTTAGCAGTAGGAATATTCGGCGGGTATAATCGAGGAGATGCATAAATGTGGAATATGCCAAGAAGAGGTCAAGATTGTTTGCAAAGATAGATAGTGTGGCGTTATTTTCTCTCTGCCTGCAGAAAAGTGGCGTGATGGTTAGATAGTTTTTTTCAATATAATAATATAATATTCAAAATTCTCCAATGCCAAGCAGTTAATTTACCACACATCTACCAAGAAATCAGGATACCACTCTGTCCACACACTATTTTTTTTTTACCAAAATGGATGATCAAACGTTCAACAAGTGACAGGCGTTGGGTCGTTATCTAAATTTTTCAACTCATTCCTTTTCCAGAAGCGAGCTAAAGCGTACTAATTGAAGAAGTGTAACAAAAGTCAACGCATAGGCGATCACGAACGGTGGAATACGCCGAAACACGTTTGGACACCATAAAATTTCTTAATTGAGTTATTAAATACGGGTAATGTGCCATTCTGTCGATTGGATTGCTTCCCTAATTACGTGATATATGTCGCGATGGTTTGGAAATATATTTTTATAGCTGAGCGGCGTCTGTGAATCGAATGATAGAATAAAATTAAACTTTTTTTACTTTTGATTATATTATTAAATTTTCGATTCCTTTAGTGGTTGAATTGGTGCTGCAGAAGCGAATTTGATGATGAACTACTAGACGTACAAACGCAACTTCTTTATTCTGGAACGTTTGTGAGTTTGCTTGAGATGAATTAGCCAATTTTAGACCAAATTGCACTCATAGAATGAAAACCTTAATTAGATGGACTGATCAAGGATGCTACAGGTTTACCCTTACAACTGGCTGTGGAATTTCATTTTTACCATAGTACCTACAAAATTTAAGCTTTAAATTCTCTGGCATTAGAATACTTTATTCTTACTTCAGCATTAAATAAACAAGCATCTCACTTCTTTTATAATTATAAAGCTTATCTATAAAGCTGGTTTAGAAAAATAATCATATAAATTCATTCTCAAAATTATAGTGCAGTCCTTTTAACTATATAAATTATCAATAAATTTTAATAAAATACGGAAATATGACGTCCTCCTTTTTGAAATATCGCTACTAAATTTTACAGCGTTTTAACATTAAATGAAGCAGCAATTTCTTGATCGTAATTTGCATCGAAGCAACATGATAGATGATCAATCGTAAGAGTCAAAAGTCACGGTAATAAATTAAAGACTTTAATTAATTATTAGGTGCCCTTTTTTATTAATAAATGGGTATTGAAATACATCAGATTTCACTTATTATACATAATTTTTACCCGAAAAAAATAGTATAAAACCGTTTTTCATCTAACAAAATTGCTTCAAGAAGTTTTTTTTTTAATTTACAGAAAACTTAAACTATGAAAATAGGCACATATTAAAACATTACCTTTATTTTTTTAATCGTTAAAAGATGTTTGATTTGTCGGAATACATTAAATAAAAATAGAAATATGAAATATTTTGTAGGTCGAGTTATTTTGAATTATTTGATTTCAAAGAGTTCTGAAATATTTGTGTGGGTAGACACAATTATTTACGTCATAAATAATAAATAAAAAAGTGGTTTTTATAAAGGAGTACATAAAACCTTTATACGTACGATAATATAAATAAAATTTCACGGTCGTTTCATTCTGAGAAATTATCCGGTTGAATTCTTTCAAAAACTCTAATCAAATATTCTAAAATTTTATCACCCGATAACCACGTACAATCATTTACATTTGTATCAACAGTTATGTAAAGTAATGGAATCTGTAATTATTATTTAATATGTCCACATGTAAATCCGTTTCGTTATTACAATGCCGACTCCAGAGTATAAAGAAGGCGACCGACTGTTCTAGAATTTATACCCCCTTCATTTATTGAAGGTTTTAACTAACGCATTCACTGTAACGACAAGCGGCGAACTTCAAACAAATTATATCACGAGTATGCCGCCTCGAATTGCTTTATAAAACCCTGGCACATCACAAAAAATACAAAGTAATTTCACTAATCAAACGATACGGTTTTATAATCAATTCATCCCTTTTCATATAAAGTCGCCGTTTTGCAGCTTGAATCATTCGTGTAAAGCACAACACCAGGATAATATTTAGTTCGCAGGTAATTTTTCTTGTAACCAAGTTTTCGTTACACTTTATTCTAGGTGTCTAAATCTTCGTAGTAACTAAGGCGGACATTCCTAACCATTTTACTCACGTGAAATTTAATGGTCTATCGATTATAGCTCAGAGAGTTCAATTTATTTTATATATATTCGCTGTCATCGATACTTTAATACGCTGTGCGTTTTATTTATTTTTAATATCTATGCTAATTTATTAATTGTGACCGGTTAAACGTATTTTGGGGAATAACCATGTCAAATTTCTGCAAAAAATATTGATAATAAATAATATTTAATAAAAAAAAACATTTCTAGAATGTTTTTCGCAGATACTTTGTGGCAGGCACATTTTATAAACTTTATGAAATAAAACTACTTTATTTAAGCACTTTTTATTTTATTTTTTTTTAATGGTATCCAACCGGTTTCGACAAGAACCTAGTCATCATCATGGTTTATGTACTTAATTCTAAAACGTTGAAATACTCAAAGTTAGGTTATAGTTAATTACCCTTCCCTTAAAAAAAAACATATGTAAATATCAGAATTAAACTATGAAATTCAAGAAACATAAATAAGAAGTAATTAAATAATTAGGAATGTGAGCAGGAGAACAAAACGAGGATAGCCGGAAAAGACTTGGCACGATCAGATTAATCAGAACCTAAATCTGGTAGAGTTAAAAATCTGCGTAATCGGAGGGTTTGTATGACTAGATGTATGGATTGAAGGAAGTGAGGAATGTACCCATGTCAGGACAGAAGAGTGTGGCGTTCCATACTACCTCTGAGGGGAAACGGCGTGATGGTTGGTAGCAGTAGTAATAACCAAATAACGATGGAAACATATTAAGGTAATATTTTACGAAAATGGCTCTTTGTTCACCAATAAAATGATTGTTATTTTTCATGCTGATTTAATTGAATTGGGAAAACTGTCAATGTGAATGGTGTCACTTCATGTAAGAATCAAAAAGTGTCATGCAAAAACTTTAAATCTCCCTTGGACTTGACTTGAAAAATGTCATTAATCTGTTTGATTTTAAACACTAAATATAATATATTAATAATACATTTTCCATTGCGGAAAAGAAAAATATTTTTTTGTGAACATAAAGAGAAGTGACGTCTTTTAATAATGTGTTTATGTATAAATATTATTTTTAAATAAATTTATTTAATCTGAAATATTTACTAAAAATTGTCATGTTATAATATTGATGTCCACCACATTTTCAGTTGCAGATTTACTATGTAAGGATTTACTTGCAATTATAGTATAATGATTTGATAACTTTATACAATACAATAATTAAAGTAATAGAATAAATATTCAGACTTAAGCAATAATGATTACTTAATAAAACATTTTCGTTACATGAATACCATTATTAAAGGAGCTTACACGTACTACTACTGTAAGAAGCTAATTAATCACTTTTTTAATATTTAATCTGAATGTCAGTTACACGTACGATATTTTGTAATATAAATGAGTACTTACAAAGGTATACAAGAAAAAAAATATCCCTGAAGAAGGAATCATATCAAATCCGAAACTTCAGTATAGTAACATGATATAGCACTTTAGCTTCATCTACCTGGCATCTAAATTTACGAATATTTTAATCACCTTCGTAGAAAGTACACTTTTAAAAACATGATCATGTTATATTTGTATATACAATGCATTGATCCTTTTTTACGAGTTGGGTTGAATTTCGTGATTCGTATCTGTTGATCTGTCAGCGACACCTGAGGCGACACGAGATATTCTTATGGCTACAAAATTAAATATCTTCTGCATTTCTATGATACCAAAATGAAAAATAAATCCATGTGATATGTGGTAGGAAAGTTTTGTCAGAACACTTACGGATTTTGTGATACGGTTGAAATAATTAATATAAAGATAAAACCGTAATATAAAATTATTTTTTGAAAAGATAACTCTTTTATAATTTAGAATGCTTTGTAATCCTTTTGACCAATATCCTGACTCAAAAAGGAATAGGGCATCGCGTTGCGTCGATGTCTATAAGGTGTTAGCTTGATCTCTAATTATATAAAGGCAAAGTATATTTATGATATTATAGTACTTATAAATAAATGTATAAATGTATGTACATATAAACAATAAAAAAAAATTGTCGGTGATTTGTATGAGAAAATGCATGAAAGTGGAAGAGTTTAATTTTTTGGGAAAGGTAGAGTGGTTTCAATATTTATTGTCTCTGCATACCCCTGCGGAGTACCGGCGTGATGGTTACTTAAATAGCTATGTACATATATATATATATATATATATATATATATATATATATATATATTAAACAAGTAATATTTTACAATGATTAAAAAAAAACTTCGTTTTTTACCACTTGAGTTTTATTATAGACTACATGTTTCAGAAGTTAAACTTCCATCATTCAGGTCTGTATAATAATTAAAATATAAAATTGTTCTATAAATAAGGAGAGGGGAAAGTAAGGGGAAGGGGTTAGTCAAGGAACAGAGCTTGAAAACAAAGGAAAAATGGAAAGCAATGGCGACGAATTTTGAAACAATATATTATTTAATTAATTATTATTAGAATTATTACACCTTGTTCCATATAAAGGCCAAATTATGAATTATCTTGAAAATTTAGAAATACAAAAAAACCTGAATTCTAATAATAATTTATTAAATAATATATTGTTTCAAAATTCTTCGCCATTGCTTTCCATTTTTCCTTTGTTTTCAAACTCCATTCCTAGACTAACCCCTTCCCCTTACTTTCCCCTCTCCTTATTTATAGAACAATTTTATATTTTATATTTTAGTTACTATACAGACCTGAATGATGGAAGTTTAACTTCTGAAACATGTAGTCTATAATAAAACTCAAGTGGTAAAAAACGAAGTGTTTTCTTTAATCATTGTAACATGTCTTACCACAAAGTTAATGCCGAAACAATAAATAAAGTAATATTTTTTTAAACCTTGAGCTCCAAAATATCTACACTACCATATTTTTCTTCAATGTTGAGATATCAATAAAAATATTGAATTTATTTGTGCATCCATATTTGTGTTCATAATATTACCTTTATATTTTTTTCGAAATTTGCATGAATATTTAATAGGAATTGAATATTATGTATCTGCGTATATATGTTACATAACTAGGGCATTTTTGTCATTTTTAAAAGTTAATATTTCATTTCCGGTATATCAAAAATTCTGCAAGGAAAAATACAACATTTTTAATGTGACGAAAAGCCTTTTTTTAGATTATTGCCTGACAACTGGTTACAGCGCCCTTGATGTAGTATTTTACAAAAAAATGGCGCTACATAAATTAACGAAGATTATTGTTATAATTATATCCGTTTTTTTATTATGGATCTGTACTTAACAAAAAGCTCTGGGGAGGATTTAAGAAAGCACAAATGTACTAAAGTTTCGATAGTATTTTTTAATACTTATATTGTGTGTATAAATCGCCATATATAAATAGCTTATCTATGGACGTCGTCAATAAATGTCTTCATAATTCGTTTAAAGTTATAACCGTATGGCGTGACTTATAAAAATGACACTGCTTCTGTAAATATTAACACGGACTCACACGTGGTTTGTAAGTAGTATGATTTTACGAGCCACCGAGTACGCTTTGTAGATATTTGATATATTATAATAATAGTTTTATCATATATTATTTTCAATAAACATGTATATATTCATTCATAAAAAAAGTTTAACGAATACGAAATATGAATGAAATTTATAGATAAGTGAATTAACGAAAAAATACGATGATTTTCCGAAGAACATTTTCCTTGAAGACTCGAGTCAGTACTCAATAAACGCTGCAAATCGTTAAATATAAAATGTGAAAGTATCTTCTTCCGTAGTGTAGCGGCAAACGCGTTTTGCTACCGTGCTATAGGTCCCGGGCTCAATATCAAGGATGGACAAAATAAATATGAGTCATTTTCACTCTCATATTTATTTTCAATCAACTTGGATTAATTCAATAACGCTAAATTAATTACCTCACCTTCATGCGATTCACAATCAGTGCCTTATGAACCGTTGGGTATGGATGAGAGTTACAGTAAAAATGTAGGTGCAAAAATAATTGTTTCTTTATTCGAGTAAGTAAGTTGTTATAATGAAATCACTTAAATATCTGCCACTAAATATTTGTCTGCACGCTCGGCTACCGTTCTGGAGGTCCCGGGCTCGATTCCCAGGGGGGGTCAAATAAATACATGTGATTTTTTCACTGCAATATTACCCTGGGCTGGTACCTGAAGCGAAGGGCTGATCACCTTTCCTTCATGTATAAACGATCAAGATAACACTGCGTTTATATGAAGCAGTACCCTATGCACCATTGGGGTGCGGATAAGGGTTTTATTATTAAAATATTACTTTAAATAAATAATTAAGGTACTATTTTAGTATGTATAGGTATTGTAAAACGTGAATTTTAGTACCTCATTATTATTTAGCCATTTTGACCCGTTCCGTCAAAGATATTATTAACCCTTTTATGTAAAGATCAATCCGAAAATACTTCCAGAATCGTTCCAAAGTGTAAAATTTATTTGGATGCATTTTCAAGGAAAGGATCAATTATAAGAATGATATTCAATTACAAGAATAAGAAGAAATATATATTTTTTAACTGACATTTTTTTTACCAATACGTTTTACCAATTCCGGTGTTTGTTGCATGGACAAAATTAATAATCCTCTTCTAACCTTTATCCGACCCAATAGTCTTTTTTTTTTTTACAAAAATACATTTTTGAAATACAAATTAGGTAAATATACAGAACATCTTATATATATAACGTTTCTACCTCTCTAATAAAGTAGATACTTGTGTTTAGAGAGGGAGTTCGTTTCACATTTATTTTTATTTTTTTTATAAAGTTAGTAAATTAAAACAAAGTAAATTAAAATAAAAAATAAAAAAATTAACAAGGTAAATTAAAAATTAAAAATAAACATTCTTTGGTATGGAGTCTAGGAAGGGGTGAGTCTTAAATATTTTTTTTATTTTAGTTTTAAAAGTTTGATATTTTTTTATAGATTTTAAGTTTTCCGGAAGTTTATTAAAAATTTTTTTACCTATGTACGTATAATGGTTTAACGCTGCTGTTGTTTTACATCTGTGCAAAATTAAATTATTAGAATATCTAGAGTTACTTGAATTTTGCACTTCAATTGTTTTTTCTTTAAAAGTATGTTTTTTCTTTAAAAGTATATTTTACTTTCTATAAATATGGTTTTCATTTTATGGATGCTGTGTTATCTTAATCGTTAATTGCATGAAGGCAAGGTGATCAATTCATTGCTTCAGGTACTAGTCTAGTGTAATATTAAATTAATATTAGAATGAAAAATCTCAGACATATTTCAAATATGATGTGGTCAGATCAGGAGTTGGAATAATATGCGTTGTGATAGTTTGTTAGATTTTATTTAGAGTGAAAAATCACCCCCCGAGATTCGAACCTGGGACCTCCAGCTCGCTACCCAAACTTAGTAAAAAAAATTAATAAGCCGACTAAATAGATTCTATTCACAAAAAAAATACTGCTTTTGTCATGCCATTGATTGATGATGCCCATATAGATTTATGTTTTGTTCATTGCATAAGGAGCTACTTGGTGACCCGTCTATGGTGCGGTAGTATATCCTGACCCAAACCATTCTGTCTCTGTACGAACAGTGAACAAGTTAATCAACAGATGGTGTCATTGATTTCACATCCCATCAAAACGAAGCCAGTGACCGCGGTCCATACAGATTCATCCCCAATCAATCTAGAAATCCCCGAAGTTAAAGAACACTCGGCAAAAGGGCAAACTAAAAACCTAAGGTAAAGTATTTAGTATTTTACCCAATCGTTTTTTTTACTAGTTGGTCATGGAAGACGACCCTTTTCGATCGTTTTTCAGAGGACCGCGTTTGAGAGTTAACATATGGCTCTTGAGCATATGGGTGACACAGGTATCTTCCACTTTTCTCTCTTCGGATTTGTTAGTACATAAGTACATGAAGGGATATCTTCACGCTTTTTTTTGTGTATAAAAAAATGTTTTTTCTCACAAATTTTACACCTTAACTATCATGTTCACCACTTTGGTATCCTATTTTAGACACGTTAAACCGTTGGAATCCTATTTTAAACATGCGTTATCAACCCCATACGTCACTTTAGCATCCTATTTAAGACATGCGTTATCAACCCATATGCCATGTTGGCGTCCTATTTTAGACATGCGTTATCAACTACGCCACGTTGGCGTGCTATTTTAGACAAGCGTTATCAACCACATACGCCACGTTGGCTTCCTATTTCAGACATTCGTTATCAACCCCATATCGCTCACTCCTTTCAAGGACGTCATAAATCAAAATTCGTCAATTTTCACTTGTGCATGTTTTCGGATTGCCCAGAAAATGTACTATAATCCCAGCAAAAGAGGCATATTTTTAAACTTAATATTTACCCGCTACAGGGCAGAATGTGTTGTTTTTGCATTTTGAAGAAAACGTATTGTTTAATTATTTTTTAAATATACTTAATATTGTTTAAATGGAGAAAAAAAAATCAGGTTTTACCTAAAAAGATATGTTGCACAGTAAAAAGTTGAATAAGTGGCTTGATATTTATTTTTTATACATTGTATTATATTTTTAAACATTAAAAACGTTCTCCTGAAAATTCAAGTTTCTTTATTAATGACGTTCTTGAAAGGAGTGAGCGATATACCACGTTGGTGTCCAATTTTATACATTCGTTATCAACCCCATATGGCGCAGTGGTATCCAGTTAGTTAGTTAGTATCCTATTTTACCGAAGAAATGCGTTGTCAACCACGTACGTTACGTAAGCTTCCTTGGCATTATGCAACTTTGCTTCCAAAAAAAAGATTATCAAATACTTAAGTTTTAAAATTTCACTAATATAGGCAGGATATACTTACAAAATATTGATTAAAATGACTGACTTCTGTTGAAAACAGGATTTTTAGCATAATCAGTAAATAACTTCAGGAAATTTAAGATTCTGAACAAACGAACATTTACGTGTTTATTTATATAGAAAATACAAAAGCGAAAACTTTATAACAAAATTACAGGGCATTTAAATATATATTTAGAATGGTAGCGTTTTATCACTTACAACCTTTTGGTTTTGAAAAGCCAATAAAAAAGACATTATATTATTAATTTAGTTTGTCACAAAGAACAAACACAATGAATAAAATTTAATTACCCATTTAAGATGCTAACACTGTTAATAAATTCTTAACCTTTAAATATTTAGTGTTGCGCTTATTCCACTGTGCCAAGCGTCCTGCTGGGCGCGAATAGCACCGCATAATTTATTTGTTTACCTTCGCCGGTGGGTAATTAAAACCAAAAATGGTCGCAACGATCCAATTTTTGATTCGTTGCGACCGTTGCGGCCGCGCGAATCTCACCCCAAGCGTCCCGGGCGAAATGTCGAGAATTGCGTGCGATATTCGGCCGAATGCGGAACATGTGCGGCGCGAGAGGGATTCGGAAAAATGTATTCAAATTTTTCAAGTCCGACCGACATTCAGATGCGTATGACGAAGGTGCTCGCCTCGGGGCGGATCAAGTATCGGGACTGGACGGTACGGGATGGTCAAGGGTTTCACGGTACTTTATGGTCACCCTGCAAGTCGTAGAGGCAAAGAAGATTATACTAACATAATAATACGTATATGTGTCGCCTACTTTCAAAATCCGCCAGATCCAATTTAACAAGATTTTAAAATAAATACTTTATTGGAATGCCAATTGTGGGTTTTATTGTTTGAAATATTTATATACTTGAAAACCCTGCTAAAAATTTAAAAACAGGGTTGAATTTCCAATTCCGATATATTCATGAAACTTGCCTTTTGACCTATATCGGCCAATCAGAGAGCAGGGATAGGTCAAAAATTAAGATGACGTCATTTTCGGTTTGTGCCTGCCTGTTATTTTTCTTAAACACCGAAAAAAAATCCAAAAAATGGGGAAATACTCTATTTCATAATATTTTATAAAAAGATAGATAAATCTTTGAAACATAAATGTTACCCAGAGAATTTGCTTCTTTTGTAAAATCGACTAACATGGATCTTGCGGATTTTGAAAGTAGGTGACACATATCTAAGGTTCAGAATTGAAGACTCATAGAATGAGAAAAGCCAGGATCAGGTAAATATGCGATATCAAGGATGTCTTTAGGTAGCGAAGGCAACGAGGAGACAATGGTATACGCGTGTGAAGAGAATGGAAACATCTAGACTCCCCCACATCCCACTGTACGGCCAATCCCAAGGTAGATGACTCAAGGGTATAATATATATTGATATATTATTTCGATAATTTTTCGTAACTCATATGTTTTTTTTTTAACTTAACCCAAAAATGGTTTGCGTATGCCTTTAAAATCTAAAAAAAAAGATTCACACAATATTGATGTATTTTTTAATAGTTGTAGCATTTACATAGTGGTTAGTCATTTTTACTTATTTTTATAAAAATTATACAAATATTAGTGTGCATATAACCAACCAACGAGATTTTCAATCATTATTTGTTTTAATAAAATGTATAAACCATAAAACCTTATCGGTCTAATATTTTAAAACTTATGAAGCCCTTTTACAATCGTAATTTAAAACGAAAACAAGGTAAAAATGTAGTAATAACAAACCCGTTGAATGCTTTTAGAAAGGAATTTTTATTGAGAAACTTCATACAAGGTGTCTTGTTACGGTTCAAATGATATTTTATTTTTACATAAGGGACAAATCAAATGACCGATGTTAAACGTTGAATGAACAAAAAAAAAACAACGCATTGATGGTCACTTACATATATCGCAAGCACACGTGAAATTGGAAAGAAAAAATATTTTCGTTGTAATTTTTATATTTCGCAAGTTTTGGTGTTATGTTTCCATTTCAATGATTTTACTACCTTGAACTTTGAATTAAATTTTTAAGTTGTAAAGCTTAAGTCTATTCTCTGATTAATACAATTTTTCATTATCCCACCATAGATCGCTATTGTGAACTTGCACATACTGTGTTACGAGTACCATCAATATATCTAGAATTTCCAAAAACTAGAGTACTGTGGTTATCAATCATGGGTAGAATGATAAATGTTTCACGTGATAAGTGATCACTTCACCAAGCCTATGACGATTGTAAGTCTTGTAAATGACTTCCGTAAAAATAACTACAATAACTTTTTTAACATCTTATGTTTGTATAATAAGTAGCAAATTCAAAGGAGTTATTTAAATTTCAAGTAATTAAAATTTTGTTAACATTTAGCTAATAGAAATTAATACAGGTAAATTAATATATTTATAACACAAACAAAAAATAATAATAAAATACTTGTTATAAATATAATAACGTTTGGAATTTGAAAATGAAAGATAGAGTTACTACATAAGTAATCTCTCTCCATTTTTAAGGTAAGCAAGTTTTAAGGAGACCGCGTAAGAAACACTGATATCCGGAGCAATGTGTAAGACGGAAGATATTGTGAGGTGGAGACGACAACGAAGGTGAAACTGAATTGAACATATCAACAGAATATCAGAAGACAGACTTCCACGTATCGCCCTTCAACGAAAACCTGAAGGGCGTAGACCCCAGGCAAACCTCCAAAAAGGTGGAGAGATAGCTGGCAGTCAACATCCCAAGAGCGATAGGCGGCGGCACAGAAAGATCCTGAGGATATATAAAAAGAAGAAGAAGAATAAGATGTTTTAAGGTTAAAAAGGGTTAGCAAAATAAGCACCCTCTCAATAAAAAAAATTAAAATATTAATCTCATAAAATATTTTTTTCCAAACACCCATCAATATGTCCACGAAATTTTACTTACGTTTCGGTCCCATATCAATCACGTGTTATTCGGTTTTGGGATTACTTGCCAAAGCATTATAGTGATGACAAATTAATCCCATTGACATCTTCATTACTAATGCCAACTTAAACCGATTAGTGAGGCTCAATTAAACCCGTGTCTAAATTTTTCATAAGCCAACATCGACGGGTTAATTACTTTTCGTGTTTTGAAGCTCCATCTGGAATGATAGAAAATAATTACTAACACAATTCGAATGGCTTCTTTTCTGTAGGCTTCTGGAGGCTTGAAATAATATTGACACACACACATAAAGATTAATACACAAATAAGTATAAACGTGTGTTATATATATATATATATATATATATATATATATATATATATATATATATATATATATATATATATATATATATATATATATATATATGTGTATATATATATGTATGTATATATATATATATATATATATATATATATATATATATATATATATATATATATATATATATATATATATATATATATATATATATATATATATATATATACATACATATATATATATATATATATATATATATATATATATATATATATATATATATATATATATATATATATATATATATATATATATATATATATATATATATATATATATATATATATTTCTGTAAAACCACTTACAATCTCTACTTTACTTTTGAAATGGCTGTTCTATCATCTGGTCAACTGAAGACTACAATATTTTTAGAAAAAAAAACTAAAAACGCATTTGCTGCTTAATCATTTCCATTATCTTCTTTTCCCCAATTCATTCACAGCGTCCTTGAGGTAATATTTTAAATAATCTCTATTCATTGTTATTATAATAATTGTTTTCATTTTACATTAAAAATATGATATTTTACATTGCTACAATTTGACGATACTTCATTTTCTAATGCGTGCGTCCTACGAAGAATATATCATCTACTTTTACATTTCAACAATGAAAATTAATTTATGAAATGCCAATTATAATTTAAACCCATAAATACTAAATCAATTATATATTCTACGTTTGTGGAATTTCAATTACTAGAGATTTGTCCTTAGTATAGATCTTAGATCACCATCCTCAAGATCACACATAAATTATATTTGATGAACGTATTTCTAGCGCGAGGGAACAACACATATGAAAAACAATACGTCAATTTATCAAAAAATCGGACGCATATTTCAATCGAGTAATTTACCCAGAAACAAATACGCTGAAGGCGAATGTACCGATACATCAAAACACTGTTATCGAGTATAAATAACTAACATAAATCTATGACACGATGTCGTAAAATGTACCCGATGAAACTCGACCTCTATAATGTGGCTTTGATATCATACATTAGCTCCGTTTAATTTTGTACGATAAAGAAACCATTTTGATACCGAATTTGGTTGTGGTCAGTTATTAATTATTATGGATTCGAAGCGGTCCGACGACTGTGTGTACTGCCCCGGGGTATGAACTCTGACCCCTCAGTGTGCTCGGATGGCCGAGACAGGAATATTCAAATAATATTATCTCGAGATCTGTAAGGTAAGACGATAGAACAATGATACGACGCACATTTTGTGTTTTTATTTTATCCATTAACACCCACTGGCGATAGTCAAATGCTCTGAAATGTGTGAAAATATTCTTAATATTCTTAGGCCATATCTCTCTTGGAGGTTGATCTTTTATAAAAGAGATATTAAGTCGATTAATTACCCGTACATAATGAGTTATGTGTATGATATAATATTGTACATGTACCTACTTTTATGGACGGGAAATGTCCTAAATTTAACACGAATGTTATCATAGATTTATATTATTTTCTGACATCTCATCAAAGATGAAGAAGAATACAAAATTTGGATTATCCCCAATTACAGGAGTTATTTTCATTTTATTTTTTAGATTTTGTGAACAAGTATTTGGACACACTCAAAATGTTGTAAATAAATTGTCTGGTCAAATTATAAGCTTAAATAATAAAAATGAAAACGGTATTTTCTGGCGTTTCACATGTCGCTCACTCCTTTCAAGAACGTCATAAATCAAAAAACTTGATTTTTCAGGAGAGCGTTTTTAAAATTAAAAAAAATACGATGTATTAAAAATAACTATCAAGCCACTTATTGAACTTTTTACTGTGCAACAGTTCTTTTTAGGTAAAACCTGAAGGTTTTTTCTCCATTTGAAAAATATTAAGTACATTTAAAAAAAATGTTAAACAATACCTTTTCTTCAAAATGCAAAAACAACACTTTCTGCCCCGTAGCGGGTAAATATTAAGTTTTAAATATGCCATTTTTGTTGGGATATAGTAAATTTTATGGGCATTCTGAAAACATGCACAACTGAAAATTGACGATTTTTGATTTATGACGTTCTTGAAAGGAGTGAGCGATGTGTGTGATTACAATCCAGGATTCGGACCTCACATACTAATATAAGAGTTTATGCTCAATAAAAGCTTCTTAACATCTCACCAATAGATGTCTCTAGTGAAGTTCTAGTGATTCAAGAACAAGGTTTCTAAATTGGTTCGTATATACAGAACTTCCAAGAATTTGAGTAGTGTGGTTGTCAATAATGGGTAGAATTGGTGAATGTTACACGTGTGTAAAGTGATCACTTAAATCAGCCTATGATGGTCGTCAGTCCCGTAAATGCCCAGACTTCCATATTCTTCTTCATCTTTGATGAGATGTCAAAAAATAATATGAAAATAACTCCTGTAATTGGGGATAATCCAGATTTTGTTAACAAGTATTTGGACACACTCAAAATGTTATAAATCATAGATTTCTGTATCCATGCATACGTGTATATGTACATGTTTTATGTCTAACATGTGTTTTACCGCAATGGCAGCGCCATTTATTGAAAGTAACAGCAACACATGCAGTACTAAGCATTGCTCATAATGGACACCGTGCTTTTTTACAGCTGCTGTCATCTATCATTATCAATGTATTTGATTGCATTGTTGTTTCATAGATTTTTAACAATTTCATTACTTCACTGTTATCGGGAAGTCATATTAAACCTATAAGGAATATGTGGTTTCTATTTTCGTTTATTTCTATTTAATAACACCGAGCCACAGCAACGCATGGCCGTATACAATAAGTGTGTTAATATAAGACAAGGAAGAATCTGAAATATACCTGCTCTGCGATGCTATTTTTATATTGAGTTTTAGATTTTTTTTTAATTTAAGTTTTATTTGATAAACACCACTTTTTCTTATAACATATTCATCATTTTCAAACACCGTATGATAATTATGCGGAGTACATCGAAACACGTGTCACAATGATTTTAAGAAAAAGTGGTATTTACTATGTAAAACTTATATTAAAAATGGGTACACACCACAAAGTAACTACCGAATCGATTAATATAATATATTAAATGGGAGATTTAATTATTTATTACCTAAGTGTACATACTTAGTTATGATTAAAATAAAGATATCTGAAAATGTGTTTGAAATTTTAAAGTTATTTCTTTCCATCAGTAAGGGAAAGCGATTTGATTTTCAGATATTCGTAATATGTCGCTCACTCCTTTCAACAACGTCATACATCAAAAATCGTAAATTTTCAGTTGTGCATGTTTTCGGAATGTCCAGAAAATGTACTATATCCCAGCAAAAACGGCATATTTTTAAGATAATATTTACCCGCTACAGAGCAGAAAGTGTTTTTTTTTGCATTTTGAATAAAAGGTATTGTTTAATTATTTTTTCAAATATACTAAATATTTTTAAAATGAAAGAAAAAACATTCAGGTTCCACCTAAAAAGACCTGTTGCACTGTAAAAAGTTTAATAAGTGGTTCGATATTTATTTTTAGTAAATTATTTTATATTTTTAAACTTTAAAAACGATCTCCTGAAAAATCAAGTTTTTTGATATATGATGTTGTTGAAAGGAGTGAGCGATATGTTATAAGTCCGATAAATATTTTTATGACGTGTGTTTTAAGTTATCATATAGGTTTCACATAGTCTAGAAATAAACCTTATTTTATTGTTACTTTGACTTGAAGTGACTGAACATCACCGTTCACTCAACATTTATTCACTTACCCATTTCAAGGTTTGCTGCAAGATATTCCTCAGAGAAAATAAACGACTTTGTCAGATCTCCATCTGTAGACGTTCTGTGTAAATTATCATAAATTCTTGCGTGTATCTACTGACTTAACTCACCCAATATATTTGCATATATTGCTCGAAGATCGTCAATTACACTGTAGCGAAGCTTTGTCTGGAACTTAACATAATAATTTTAATTGGTGTCGCAAATGAACCGCCCTCGCCTTAATAACTGCAATATCATAATCATTAATTAAGTTGTGCATCGAGGAAGGGGACAAGTCCTTAGTTTAATCTTCTAGCCTACAACAACAATACTTAATATAAATAAAAACTTGCTTACAAATAATCATATTAATGTTTTCCTGTGTAATTTCAAATAGTCAATTAAAAAACCAAAAACAAATTCATATTCACAACATTTTGAATGTCTTCCAATCCTTGTTCACAAATCTTGTTTCTACCTATCTCTATTTGTATTCATCCTTGAAAAAGACAAGGTATTTGTTGAAACCGGTTAAAAATGGTACTAAAAATAAAAGTGATTAAAAAACAAAGTTTGAGTCTTTTTTAAACCTCATTAAATAATTATTTTTGCTATTATCTACCAGACTTAGATTTACAAGTAAGTATATAATGGTAAAACAGCTGTCACTACAGATGTATATTAGAGTCGAACGCATGTCAGTATTTTATTTTATTAACATGGTTATAAAATAATCAAATTGTTATGTTATTCCTGTTTTTTACATTTGGTAATATTTCAAGCCCCAAACAGTTTAAATAAAAAAATAAGTCATTTCAACAAGACCTTTAATGTACGTAAATACATATTTTATGAGTTATATAAAATTGGGTGAATGATTTGATTTTTTGCAAAGTTATGTTGATAAATATACGGATTCAAACCTTGACTTATATTTTCTTCCTGGCGCCATCCCAACTTATCGTCTTCATAGACTGTCGGAGTCAGCTCTCCTCGTCCTCAGGTTGTAGGTCCTTCTATCATATACAACGTTACCTAGGGTATGCCTTCAAATCAAGTTATCTATGTTTATGTAAGTAAATTATTATTATAGTGATTCGATATGATATCATGAACGAAAATGTGATGGAGAATGTGTTATACAATGAATAGTAAATATTTTAAACTAAAAAAACTAAATAAAGATAATGTTACCGTGGAAAGCATAAATCGCCTGTGGCCGTGGTATCTCTATAGGTGGCGCCTCCATCAAATCTCTTTGATCTAAGCTTACTTTTATTTTCACGTAATGAATATATTGAGATAAAAATGTGGTCAATAATAATCGGACACAGTTCGAGATTATAGTAATAACGCATCGGAAAAGGTTTTGGTAATAATTATGAGGTTCGATCATTTGGTCCACCTATAATTTAACAACGTCATTGTTCACACAATAGGGCGGGTCATATGGAATATTAATAATTTATAATGCAGGCAAATCCTTGTTTAGCAATCCTGGGCCCGTGGTTCCCATAGAAATTGAAACACTCTGGTGGGTCTAAGGGATTTTTTCAATAAACTCAAAAGGATTAGCACACGTTTAAAAAAAATATATGATGTAACATACATAATAGTAATATTATCCGCCTCCATAGTGTAGTGGTTAACGCGATTGGCTACCATCCTGGAGGTTATAATATTTTTTTCTGATTTTTCAGTCCAAGTTTATTAAAAATTACCCTGGACTGGTACCTAAGCGGAAGGCTGATCACCTTTTCTTCACACATTTAACGATCATACTATGCATTGCCCTATGAACTATTGGGTGCAGATAAGGGTTAGAATATTATAGAACTTACATCATTCAATTCGATTATATTACAACTTAAGCTTTGCTGTGTATTCCCTTTACGAAAATCTTGTTTTTGTTCTAAATAAGGAAAGAATTAAATTATCACAAAAATTTTGCACTTTCTTGCACACTTTTAAAACGTTATAAAATAAGTTAAACATAAACATTATTTTTAACCATTTTTATTTTTGGAACTATTATTCCAACCAGTTTAGACAAGCACCTTGTCTCCTTCAGGGATGATACAATCTTAATTTCATCAGTTCTGCGCTATACATAGGGGATCGAACCGTAGGGCATGTATGACTAGATGTATGGATGTGAAGGAGGCGAGGAGTGTATGTCAGGACAGAAGAGTGTGGCGTTCCATCCTTTCTGCCTACCAGTGCGGGGAAGTAGTAGTAGTAGTAGTTATTCATTGTACCTATATTCAATAGATGGGTATCAAACCCGTAACACATCAAGCACCATAGAACGTGGCTATGAACGTAATATTTGTATCAAAATCTGCAAATCATTAAAACATCAACGCACGGATAAGCACTAAACTCAAAAAATTCAAATATTCCTTAATGTAAGTACATTTGTTAAATAAATTCCATTTTTTATTTATCGATTTATTTGAAACTTGGCTTGATTTTATAAATGTGACAAGTAACAGGTAAAAACCGTTATTTTAAACAACTTTTTTGACCCCAATGGCTCGCCATCTGTTTAACGCAATAGTAACATTCACGTTGGAAAGCGTGCTTTTTGATTTCTACTTTTAACAAGCTTTTTTATCACGAAGTATTTTTTCCTGATCAAAACAAAGCAAAATCGAATTAGTTTACTCTTTGGAAGTTGTTGAATGATATGAAGTAGGTACTTTTTCCTGATAAAGTAAAGTAAAATCGAATAAGTTCATTCTTCGAAAATGGTCGAATGTTATGAAGTACTTTTTCCTGATCAAGTCAAGTAAAATCGAATAAAACGCTCTCTTTACCATCCATATTTTACTTTGTGTAATACAATTTTTTTTAATACTCATTTGTGACTCCCGGTTTTGGAAAATTATTCCATCATCAGGTCATTAAAATTCAAATAAAATTATAATGATTTCACATTTGCACACAAAATAATAATAGCTTTTTTTTATTAAATCGAATAAGTTCACTCTTCGGAAATGGTTGAATATTATGAAGTACTTTTTCTTGATCAAGTGAAGCAAATTCGAATAAGTTCACTCCTCGGGAGGCCAACTTGCCAAAGGAAAGTACCTTCTCCAAAAGGAGTAACGTATTTATGTTTGGCTCGTCTCCGATCTGATGGTGTTTTACGGCCCGTCTTGGTGGCATAAATAATGCTCCGTGATCACAAACCACGGGATACGATGAAGAGAACAATCCACAAACCGAAGCGTCTGTTGAAATGAGTGCACTTAAAGTGACTACGCAAGCTTGTCGGCAAAGATGTATTATGGCACTTTCAAATTTAAAAGAAAGGCTTCACAATATCATTTCGGCAACATATTGCCTCTTTCAGGAAAGCTTTATTAGGTACTAAAGATATTGTAGAAATGGCGAGGTGTTAAAACTGGTAGGATATGTAAATAAATTTAAAATATTAAATAAATGTATTTTTAAAAATTAAAATATTACTCGATAAATACCACATTCTCTTAAATTTTATGGAAACACGTGTAAACGTGCGTTTAGTATCATAATTTAAATTGTAAATGTATCAAAACATGTGTTATATAAGAAATAGATTCTTAGAAATAGTGGTATTTACCAAGCATAATTGAAAATATAAATTTATTAATAATATGACATACTAAAACATCAACTTTATAGCTATTTCGAATATTATTTTAATTGATTAATGACCCGGGTTCGTCGTAACCAATATAATTAGACTGGGATCTATATGATAAATCTTAATATCAATATGTGGCTCATACTTAGCCTTATGCTTGTAGTAATATCCTCGTATGAGGTTGCAATACCTTGCATTAGTTAACTAATTACTTCGTATTCAGATAATACCTTCCAAAATTTATGTATCACCCACTTAATCATACGGCTTCTGCAAATCCACAAATGCTCAAAAAAGTCATTGGTTTTGGTCGAAAACGTTACTTTTATATTTCGCAAAGCAAATATTTAATCAAAAGACCCTTTTCCATTTATATATCCGCTTTGAACATCCCACACTTTTGTTTTTAGTTATATCTCTTACTCTTTCTTAAGGAAAATTTTTAAGTTTAATTAGTTATTTTTTTTATTAAAAATGCAGTTTCTACAAAATATGTCAGTACATACTTAAATCTAATAAAAATGGATGTATTCAACCTCAAAATGACTGCTGAATTAATCATACTAAATTACATAATCCCTTTTTAAATTAATTAAAATGACTAGAACTCAAAAGCTCTAAATATATTTTATTAATTTCTCTGCCAAGAAAGAAATTTATATCCAATCGATGGTTACCCATATCTGGAATGGATTTAATCGAAAGCTACAGGTGAATATCCATTTGTCCATTATGCAATCAAGCCAATGGGCATTCATTGATCGTACGTCAGATATCTGTTCACAGTAAACTATCTTCGGCTCACTGTTCTCAAACATACTTATATTTGCCTAAAGCGATTCGGCATACATACATGAAGCTTCATCTTGCTAAGATGAACTGTTTACAATGCCTAATATGGTAAGTGTACAAACAGCTTTTTATCAATGTCTGTTTTTCTTATTAAATTTGTGGTATATCAATTCATAAAAAAATACTATAAATTTTAATCAATGGAAGTAAATTACGGATCAAAAGATTGTTAAATTAAATAAGAGTTTTGCATAATTCAATTTTAAGTTCCCTCATTAATTTTTTTATAATAATAAATTTACTATATCATTTTTTTTTCAAAAAGTATATTGTAATATTGAAGAAAAAAAACAAATATTTTAAACCGTTTCTTCAAAATATATAATAATATGGCTTTATCTATTTAAAAAGTGTTTAAAAAATTTAATGTTTTTTTTGCATATACTTTGTGGCACATTTAATAAAACTGTATAAATTGAAACTAAAACATTTTTTAAGCTATTTTTAGTACTTTTTTCTAACCAGTTTCGAGATTACCTTTTCATCTTCAGGGATGTACATGTCAATCCCTGATGACAAAGTTCTTATCAAAACTGGTTAGAAAAAAGTACAAAAAACTACAAGTTGTGAAAAACAATGTTTTAGTTTCACTTTATACAAAAACTAGTATTTGTTAAAAAAAAGTGCAAGATGGATATTCATCAATGTGAAAACAGAGAACGTTACAAAACTGTATAAAATGATCTCCTAAGCCAACCATATGTTAGGTCCTGGGATGCCAAGACTTCCATCTTCTTTAATATACATATATATGTAATTAAATAACAACTATGTACGTAGTTTTTTCCACATATATATATTTTATTAAAAAATTAAATAGTTGTTATTTTATTATAAAAAATGCAGTTCAACCAAGAAATTTCTGTAAAAAAACTTTATTTTTTTCGTATGAAAAAAGAGATAGATGTTTCTCATCAAGATGTAACACCTTTTATAATAAACAAAAATGTTTATTTTTAAATTTTAAACAATTTTACACATTTGATACAATATTTTTTTTTAACTTCAAATTTAAAGTTGTTTGAGTTAAAAATTCTGACAACCGAAACAAAAGTTTTATTGGCGGCCTTCCGCTTGTACTAGCAAGTTGTAAATCCCAATGTACGGCGATCATTACAAACAATATGCCGGTATCCTCAGTACTCAGTCTGTAGCCCCTGGAAAGTACCTTTGCATTATGATCCACAGATACCCTCTTCAGGCTCCATTTCAAATCATAATAAACGACTTCAACTACGTGAAAATTTTAAGCAACGAAATTTGCAAAGCGGACTCAACGTGTTGATTTTAAAAACGTTTTTCTACATTTGATAGAAGAAAACATGGCAAGTCCAAGTTTTTCAAAGAAATAAAAATGGTTAGATCATATTAATTAGCGGGTACGTCTGAAGAATTGTATGAACGTGGAAGAGGCGAAGATTGTTTGCAAAGTCAGATGGTGTGGCGTTCTATTCTTTCTGCCCACCCTTGCAAGAAACGTCGCACCGAAAAGGAGTATGTGAAATAAGGCGTCAAATGAAGCATACTTTAAAAATAATCTTCCGAAATTTAAATATTGTGGTTGTCAATCGGGGTGAATTAAATTAGTGAATTTTACACGTGTAAAAAGTGATGACTTTTAAATTCTAATATTTATTCAATATTACCCTGGACTGGTACCTGAAGCGGAGGGCTGATCACCTTTCGTTTATGTGTTTACAATCAAGAAAACACTGTGTTTATGCACCATCGGGTGCGGATGACGATAATTAAAGATAAAGTGATGACTTCAACCAGCATATGACAGATCGTAAGCTCTATACCCAAACCATATTATTCTTCATCTTTGGTGAGATATCAGTATATTTTTCTTTTGTATTAATTTTAATAATATTTTTAGACCGATAAATTGTAAAGTTGTAAAATTGTACAACAATTGTACAACTGTAAAAATTACAGAACCAACTGAAAGTTGGTTCTGTAATTCTTCTCCAGAATATTCTCTTCTCCTTTCCCCTGGACGCCCATCCCTGTCTACCTGCAGCCACAGTATGGAGGGTCATGGACTCGTTAGTGATCCTTGCTGGAACTGAGCGACCGATTGATTTATATGATTTATATCGCGAATATAGGGCGGGCATCGCGCACAAAGGACACAGAAAGGATGCCTTGTGAACAAGCAATTACCGTTCTCAGTTGACAATTAATAACGTTTGAATTATAAAATAAATTTGTTAATTACAACACACGATACTTACAAAATTACATGAAAAAAAACAACAAAAAAGTAGAATAAAAATAATAATAACAACACAGACAATTATTTCAAATATATTGTTCAGAAATTTGGCATTAACTCTGTGGGATTATTAATAACACTGGCCAACAATAATTTTGTAACTGAAATTTTGATAACTGATTTGGACTAAGTTAATCGTTTTTTTTCAAAGTCTATATGATGTTATAGTCATATTATTGTTTGTATGGACTCCATACATTGAAACCGTAACAGTGGTTGGTATCTACACACGTATTTTAGTCTAAGGTCCAAGGGATTCAAAAAAAGTATTGATAATTATGGAGTAACAGTGGAAATATATTAACTTATTAATATTGAATCCGATAGCATTATATATTTATAAATATTTATACATAAATAATTAGTTAATCTTAAGTCACAATCAGAATTAAAAAATCTGACGTGCTATATTTTTTTTTGCTTTCGTTTTTGAATTCAGCTATCCAAAGTTCATAAAGATCAGGTATTTTCATGCCAGTTACAAAATAAAAGCTGTAAATTGTTGGCCAGTGTTAATTGGTTGTACTGGCTAGTGTTGGCCAATTAATCGACTACTTATCGAATTTCACACGACTAGTTTCGAAAATTACAGATGTTTTCATCGACAGGTGATCACAAAAAATTGTTCAGGTATTGTAGAGAAAGTATAAGTAGAAAGTATGTCAAAAAGTATATTAATTTAAAAAATTCAAAAATTTCTTACAGTTCTTTTTACACTTATTTGTTCCACGTGCTTAAACCAATCCAACACACCTTTTGATCTAAGTATACGTCTTAAATATATGAAAGAATCTTATATTAATAATTACGTGAAATCGATAAAAACAGATTATTTATCAACGAAATTAATTAATTGTATTCAAGTATCAAACCGTTAATTAATTTAATAAAATTGTATGTAATCAATAATGAACAATTTCTACAGCAATGTAATTCCTTTCAATGTTTTATTCAACGTTGATATTATTTAAATGTAATTTTTATTCATGTTTTGAAATATTTATACGAATATCTCTGTAAATATTAATTTCGTTTTCAGTGTGAAATAAAGCATGTGAATTTGTGTCGGCTCGGATTCGTTATTTCGCCTAGGGCCGCTTCTAGCGTTACGCGCCACTGTTCTTATGAGAGTAAGTTTATACTAGTAATATTGAAATATGTTGTTTTCGTTGAATATCATTTTAATCTCATTACAAACTGGATCATTCTTTATTCTGACCGAATGATATTCGGCTTCTACAAAGACAACTGTCCAATAAAAAAAATGTAATTGACTTCAAATATCGCTCACTCCTTTCAAGAACGTCATAAATCAAAAAACTTGATTTTTCAGAAGAACGTTTTTAAAGTTTGAAAATACAAAACAATGTATTGAAAGTAAATATCAAGCCACTTATTGAACTTTTTACTGTACAACAGATCTTTTTAGGTAAAAACTGAAGGTTTTTTCTCCATTTGAAAAATGTATGTTTTAAAAAATACTTAAGCAATACCTTTTCTTCAAAATGCAAAAACAACACTTTTTGCTCTGTAGCGGGTAAATGTCAAGTTAAAAATTTGCCTTTTTTGCTGGGATATAGTACATTTTATGGGCATTCCGAAAACATGCACAACTGAAAATTTACGATTTTTGATTTATGACGTTCTTGAAAGGAGTGAGCGATATAATATAACTTGTCCTTAAGAAATGAAAAGCTCGCACATAAAAAATAATTTACACCAAACTAAAATGTAAGTTATAACTGTAAACTTTCTTTCATTTGTGTATTAATAAATTAACTTTAAGGTATATTGCCATCTCAACATAGATAAGGATAAAAATGGGAGTCTATGGCTGGTTTAAGTGATCATTTTAAATACGTTTAACACTCACCATTCTACCGGTGATTGACAACCACACACTCAGTTTTTTGGAATTCGAGCAAAAATCATAAATAATTCTCATGTCGTTTCATTTTCATTTAATTTTTACATTTTTTTTGGATGTTACAGATTATTATTATTATTATTATTTTGTTACAGATGTCTCGAATTGAGATAAATCATCTTAATATACTCACCATTCATACAAAATTCATCATTTTATCCCTAATTGACAACCACACTCAATATTTTGGAACTAGTACATACTCGTACTGTATATATGGTATACGAGTATAACTTGTATAGGTACACCACATAAGTTTGATCATTTTTGGAAAAAATGTGATGTGAGGTCCTATTTTTAATGATGATACATGTGGAGGATAGTCAATGACCACTTAATTTGGTATTAAAATTATTGTTGCTTCTTGAAGAGAGCAGCATTACCGACAAATTTGTGATCGCTCAGAGGTATGTCGGTTTTAAGAGATCTTAAATCTTCGCGTCGACTAAATCGTTCGGCGGCATAAAAACGGTGCCAGTAACTGATAGATGTGCCTTGATCCGGTGGCAGACAATTAATTATCGTCAAGTAAGCAACTACACTGTAGGCCCATGTTATTTGCACCAATATTAAAAAAATATTTATAAAAAATTGGATGTAGTTACATTACAATAAATAATATTTTCTTGAATATTTTCCGCAGATACTTTGTGGCACATTTTATAAACTTTATCAAATTAATTAACTTTGTTTTCAGCACTTTTTTATCAATACAATTGAACCTACCGGTTTCGACAAAAAAAAACTAACTAACCATCACGCCGCTTCCCCGCAGGGGTAGGCAGAGAGAATAGAGCGCCACACCACTCTGTCCTTGCAAACATTCTTCGCCTCTTCCACGTTCATGCATCTCCTCATACATACCCGCCGATTGTTACGACTCCTAACCTGACCACTTTCAAGTATAATACCGGTTTCGATAATATAATATATAAATTGTCAATATAATGTATGGTTTATACAATTTGTCGAAACCGGTAGCTTCAATTGTATTAATAAAAAAAGTGGTGAAAAACAAGTTAATTAATTTAATAAAGTCAATAAATAATGGTTTACCATGCAATACTTACAACAACAAAAAATATTTTTTAAATATTGAATTTATTTATAAGACAAATATAATATATCGCTGGGTTACTAAAACAAGGTTACTCTAAAATAAGATTCGTTGTTAGTTTTTTAATGTTATATTGTGAGTAATCAGATTTATAAATTCTTTTACTTTATTTAAATGAAAGATGAGGAATCGAAAAAAACGAAAGAGCCCCCTTTATGTTACTAAATATAATTTCTCTATCAGCGTATTTTTGAATATTCATAAAGATAATAAAAATTGTGCATCAAAATATGGCCCCGTACTGTCATGAGCTCCTAGCAGACTTACGCGGTTACTCTCAAAGCGTGGGTAGGAATTGATGTAATGCCTTTTATATTGTTTAAGATGTTGTGTATATTGTTAAGAACAATAATAGCATCTTCAACATCCACTTCTGATGTACACCTAAGAGATGAGTCATTAATAAACGGTTTCCATGTGTTCCTAATCAGTATTGAAGAAAGATCGCCGAACGGTTGTATTAAACGCGTGTGGTATTTGATAATAATATACGAAGCAGTGCTGTTATTAGTTCTAAAGCGTTGAAAAGAAACAGGCGAAGAATTAAATACCCGTGTTTAATTCATATTCTCCTGATAACATGATTACGGATCGAAATAGACCGAATGCTGTCGAAATGCGATTTCCAAGATGAATTTACGGCAAAGCGAAGCATTTTATACATATAATCGAATAGTGATGTAAGGAAAAACTTAAGGCTGAGATAAAATTGAGAAAGGTGTGTTGAGATGGTTTGGATGTTTGGAACAAATGAGTGAATAAAAAATAGTCAAACAAATTTATGATAAGAATGAAGTTGAAAATAGGAACTGAGTAAAACCTAGGAGTACTTGAAAGTGGTCAAGTCCGGCGTCGGAATAATCGGTGGACATGTATGAGGAGATATATGAATTTGGAAGAGAAGATTATTTGCAAAGTATGGGTTTTTATTTTTCTGCATATCCATACCGTAAACAAGTTGATGGCCAATTAGTTGGTTAGTTAGAATTTTAAAATAAAAACTGGCTTACGACTGGCTTAAGTGATTATACACTTTATATACTGCGTTTGATTTTGCTATTATTTTACACCCATAATGGATTGATTTTAGAAATAATTGAGATATTTTATATTCCACTGGTCAAATAAGAAATACAAAATAATTTAATGTAATATTTCAGAAGTTTTGATAGCTTTTCTCACTAAATTTTTATTACAATCAAATAAATAAATAAACTGTTTAGATATTTTTATTATTAAAATTAAATATTTTGCAATCATTAAAATTTCTTGCTGTGCGTTGGTGTTATTTAATTACACACTGTTCACATGCCTGTTAAATTTGATACTACCATAAATTATTTTATGCTGTGTTGATACGTGGAGTTTATCACTGTAAAAGTCCTTTCATCCTCGTTATGTTACCCCATAATTCAGAAGGATCGCATATTGTTCGGAAGCCTATCTTTAGGGCAAACAGGACTCGATCGCAGGGCTTCTGATTAATAATACACAAGCTCCAACAAACCAACAACGGATGGCGAGTAATTAATTCCAACGAAGAGTGAAGTAGAAGACGTTATAAATATATATGTAATCTTGCGGTTTGTAGGGTCGATTATTTCCTGGAAAAATAGCGTGAATTGAAATCTTTTATTTATTGTTTCGGCATTAACTTTGTGGTAAGACATGTTACAATGATTAAAGAAAACACTTGTTTTTTACCACTTGAGTTTTATTATAGACTACATGTTTCAGAAGTTAAACTTCCATCATTCAGGTCTGTATAGTAACAGTTATAATTATATAATTTTGTATAATTCAGTTATTATACAGACCTGAATGATGGAAGTTTAACTTCTGAAGCATGTAGTCTATAATAAAACTCAAGTGGTAAAAAACAAGTGTTTTCTTTAATCATTGTAATTGAAATCATGTAAGTAAATAATTATAAGTGCGTGTTGACTCGAAATTTAACCTTACAAGGGTTTTATACAACACATACTTTATTTGATGAGATCTGTCATAGCCTTTTTTTACTATTTACTTTTTAACCTTAAAATTATTATGTGTGCAATTATAAGCAAAACCAAAAATAAATATTATCATAACCAAATGTTAATATTTACAATATTTTGAGCAAGTCCAACTAAAAGGTAATATAAAATGCTGCTGAAAATCAATTGGCCAAGTTGTTCAACGATAAACCACAGATGTTCTATTCCGATGAAATTATAAAGCTACCCGAGAAATGGCAAAGGTCACAAATAATAAAGGTCACAAATAATAAAAAGAAAATTTATGTTTTAAAATGTACCAAAAACCACGGAGGCTTTTAAATGACCTAATACTTGTTCACATATCTGAATTATCTCCACTTAGGAGTTATTTTTTTCATAAAGTATTTGCTCAATAAAAGCCTTCCCTAATCCAACATAGATGGCTGTTGTGAGCTCGTATGTACTGTGTCACGAGCACGAGCAATATATCTAGGAGTTCCAACAATTGAGTAGTGTGGTTGTCAATAATGGGTAGAATTGTTGAATGTTAGACGTGTGTAAAGTGATCACTTAACCAAACCCATGACGGTTGTAAGCCCTGTGAATGCCCAGACTTCCATATTCTTCTTCTACGTGTATGTATATTCACTGATGCGAATTTCTTGTTATATTCAGACATATTTATTATAAAACATAAGAAAAGCCTCTTCAATATGATGTATAAGGTAGGTATTATAAAGGATTGGAACGGGGTTTTCTTAATCGTTTATTATATGAAAACGAAATGATCTTATTGCGTAAGCAAACTGCGTTTTTAATGATCACTAATTGAATTTTTCATTATCCATCATTACCAAATAATTTTTGGTGTTATTATCTTCAGTCAAACATAAAATGAATGAACAATATGGACTAATAAACAAACAGTTCACTAATCTTTCAAAATGTTTCGGAAACAAACATGCACCTAATGTTATTTTAATCTGCCAGTTGTTGAAATTGTCGGTGTTACAAAATAAATTAAGAGAACTTTCGTTACCTGCATTGTTATAGAGCGACGCGTAAAAGGTTTGAATCGTGTAACCTTTCAAGAATGTTACAATTATTACAATATGGTATCCAGATCACCGAGCTTTGAAAAATATGTACGTTAATCTGGGTCGTATTGCAGAACTACTGCGAAATTATGCCGTTTTAGATATAAACATTTTTTTATCTTTTAGGAATAATTAACAAAATACAGCGTTTTGAAATTTTTTATACTATTCTCATATGTCGCTTTTTAAGATGTTGCATCTTCATATATTATGCATTATTAAGTATTATTCTAATGCCTCTAAACTATTCAATAAGGTTGAAAATTTTATGTGTTGTTATTTTTAAAAAAAATACCCAAAAGTTTGTAGAATTGTCACGTCTTATGTTTCCGACATTTTGGTTTTGAGGTATTGGATTCATGTTTTCAGCTTTATTAAAAATTTATTACCTTGCTGAACTTTTAATTAAAAAAAACGCTTATGACGCTTATTTTTATTGAAAAAAATCAATTTATTATCTATGGGTTTATACATAACCCAAAAATAGAGATAATTTGAGATACTCTACAATAGTTAGAATATCGATTGCTATGCAAGTGTATGACGTGATCACTTAAGCCAACCAATAACGGTTTTCAAATCGTTTATTTGCCCAAACATTATCATCACCGTCAATTTATGTGCCTGAATATGTATAAATTATCATAACTCTGATGGTATTGGGTTTCTTATTGATCAATTTCTTTCAGGCTTTTTTTATGTATTTAACAGTTAACACAAAAGTCATTAAAAAACATTATGATTAAGAATTCAAAACTACGGAAAAATATGAGAACATGTAATATATTTTAATTAAATGTACTTATATTGCCATATTTCGCGAGGATTCCGTAAGTACATTTTATTTCATTATCTTATAATATAATACGAAACATAAAATATAATATCAATATTATTTTACGACATACAGTCGCAAAACTCGAGTGTAGCATCTTGTCGAAAAACATATCTTTATACGCATGTGTAAGGTATGTTAAACAATACATAATAATTGCGTTCACAGAATTGAAATTTCATACACACCAACAATAAAAAAAGTGAAGGTCCCTGATTATACCTGATGCTGATTGGTCCGTATCTAGACTTGAGTAATAAACCTGAAATAGTAATGAAATATCGATTTGCTATCCGCATACATTAATGTATGTGGATATATACAAAATGGCGACTTGTTCATATTGCAGTAGATAATTCACAGATAATTAAACTGGTATGAGGATAGACATGTAACCCCGAACGCCCTTGTTTTTCTTTCCCCATCTATTACTATCTAATGTTCCACCTCTATTACCTTTCTCATAAAGCAGTCATTTTCTTCATCTTGAGCTCCTACACTTCTCTTCTATATTCCATCAAACATGGAATCGAGAGAGTAGGACTGAACAGATCATTGTACCTTTATAAAATCACGATTAATTTAACCATTCTGCCTATTTTTCTGTGTGAGATATTAATATTTTTTTAATAATCACAGAGGGAAAAATAAGAAAGGTGTGTTGAGATGGTTTGGACATATGAAATGAAGAGTAAAGAAATAATGGTTAAACGAATTTATTTATGTAGTTGAAAAAGGTGCAGAGGAAGACCTTTGAAAACTTGGAATGATCAAGTATGTCTAATACTTATAAGCGATCAGGTCAAGAGTCGTAATAATTGGCGAGTATGTGTGAAGAGAGGTAGCGAAGAATGTTTGTAAATACAGGTTGGTGTCGCGTTCTGTCCTCTCTACCTACTCCTACTGAGAAACGACGTGATTGTTCGTTACTTAATTTATAATTAACTGACCAATAATAATAATAATAAAGCCCAATGGTGCGTAGGGCACTGCGTCATATAAACGCAGTGTTATCTTGATCGTTTACACATGAAGGAAAGGTGATCAGCCTTCCGCTTCAGGTACCAGTCCAGGGTAATATTGAATAAATATTACAGACAAAAAATCAATTATATTTATTTTACCAACCCTTGGGAATCGAACCCGGGACCTCCAGAACGGTAGCCGAGCGTGCTGACCATTACACTACGGAGGTGGACTGATCAAAAAGAAGTAAAATATTTAAAAATGTTTTCCAGGTGATTTCTCCCAAAAATATATTTATAAGATATACTTCACAAATTTACCAACTGCTTGCACCACAATAAATCATACTTCCAAATCAATTGAATTAGTACGAGTACATTACATATACACAAGCTCCAAAAATGAATGCAACATGAACGTTACACAAGTGTATAAAGTGATCACTTAAGCCTGTCAAATGCCAGAAACCTCTGAAAAGTTCAAACTTCTATCTTTTTTTATATGCGACAATATGAACGATTGATGTCTCATCTCACCTTAAGATATTTGTCACTATTTAAATTTCAAAAAATGTTCAATATTTATTCACCAATTTTAATATCCCGCAAACCAGAACACGAGACTCTAATGTGATAATAATTAATCTAGTTTACTGCTAGAATTTTATGTCATTGCGTGTGCTTTAAGTCAATAAGTTCCAAATTTCATCCCGTAAATCGTAGTCTTAATCGTACAGATTGACACTTTCACAACGGCTCTTGGTTGCCTAAAATCCTTGATACGCTAACAGGTTGTTCTGGTGAAAACTGTCGCCATAAATCGGCTATCTTTATCCCCCCCGACTTGGACGTTGAATATTCAAAATACAAAGTCTTGTAACGTGTCATTGCGGAAGAAATACTAGTCGGTAAATTTTAAAAGTGGAAGTCTTAACAGACGCGAAGCACGGTAGTCGGCGGGTGAGTGGACCACCTCGGGATGGACGCATCCGCCGCTCGGCTCGCGTCAATCCGGTCATCCTTCTTAGCTAATAAACAAAACGATTTTTATTAAACTGGGTGGCCGGATTTAGTGAACCTATTTTGCCACAAAAATGTTAGCAAGTTCTTTGTAATCAGTTCTCAATTATTTGACATCTTTATCATTTGTTCGGCGTTACAATGGATTTTTACATTTATTTTTAAAAAAAATACTTAAGCTTTTCCTAGTGCTAAAAAATGGACTATTTTTAAGTTAAAATGGAAAAGTTAACATTTGGGTTTCTTTGATACATATACATATAAAACTTTCTCCTTATCGTTCATCGTTCACATTGTGTAATATCATTTAAATACTAGAAATACCATTTAAAACCTTTTTTTCAATAGGTATTACACAACGTGAACAATAAATGATAAGGAGAGTGTTATATTACCATATTAATGAGTTAACAATGATTTCATATTAAAATTATTTCTAATTTATATTTGTTAAATACAATGCAATACATATATAATACATTGTTAATAATCAGACGGTTTGAACATATTGAACAAATGAGTAAGGAAAAAAAGATGAAAAAATGAGGCGAATAAAAAGTAGCAGAGGAAGACCGAGGAAAACGTGGCATAATCAGGTATATCAAATACTTAAAAGCAGTCTGGTAAGGAGTATGTATGAAGAGGTGCGGAAATGCGGAACAAGCAAAAATTGTTTGCGTAGACAGATTAGTGTCGCGTTCTATTCTCTCTGCCTATCCCTTCGAAGAAGCAGCGTGATAGTTAGTTAGTAAATTAAAATATTTTATTGTTATTATTTTTGATGGCAGTCATTCAGTAAAAGAAAGTTTCATACATTTATTTACAAACAAAATAATAACAACAAAATAATATTCAATTTATAATATATATGCGTTTAGTTTTTTTAAAGATTATTTATTTGATTTTAATATTTTTTTATTTTTGTCAAATTTTTTCGTGTTCGTTAGTGGCGTGTCACCCAGTTGTTGATTATGTCCCCGTATATTGTTAATGCGACATGTGCAGTGTGCGGTACGGAGTATGCAGCTATTACTCTTCCTGCTTTGACCGAATTAATCCATTGTACTACACTTTTGCTCTCTGATTATTAATTGCATTACTACGAGTCTACTCCGGTGGTCGAGACCCAACCATTCATTGTTTGGGTCAGGGGTCGTCAACTGATGAGCTGCCATCTAAAAGAAAAGAAAATAACCCTACTTTGTGATTACTCATTTTGTGGACATCTCTTAGACCAGTAAAATGTATTACACATTTTTAAAAAAAACCTAAATTAAAAACGAAAATGGAAAAATAATTGTTATATTCTCGATATAAGGATAGATATACGATTTCTTAATATACGCTGAGTCCATTTTTTTTTTTAAATTTACAAACATAAGAACTGAATCCTTTCACGAAATAGGAAAGGCTATAAAACCCTAAAATAAAGTTGAAGCCTAAAAGGGATATGATAAATGATGTTGCTTAAGCTAGAGTCACTTAGATGTTAGGTACTTGAAAAAAAAATGGATTTGCCGTACTAAAGATTTTTCAAACTAACTTATCATCACATCTCTTCCCCTTGGGGTAGACAGAGAGAAAAAAATGACACATCAATTTGTCTGTGCAAACAATCTTCGCCTCTACTACAAAGAATTAAAAGAATATAAAATATAACATATTTATATAATTTTTTGTTAAGGATTTATTGAATTTGCATATTTTTTATTTATTTTTATTTATTTAAGGTGAATTGAATTACCCAAATCAAATGACATGATTTTTTTTATGATATGTACTTAATTAATCATATGAATTATAAGTGAAAAATGCAATGAAAATTTACATACATTATAAAATAAAATATTTCATGTGTTCATACAAAATCACGATTAACATTTAAAATCTTTATAACGAATGCATTTAATTTGAACAAAGAGTCTTTAAAAAATTATCAGGTTGGATAATTCATTAATTTTATTTAAAGATAAATAGTAATTATTATTTTTTTATTTATTTGTATTTATTTTTGGGAAATGAAAAAAAGGTTTGCCATCGTATCTAAGAATGAACGGTAGGATTACACGACTATTACAAACAACCATTCAAAGAGCAATGTTGATTTATAAAAGCTTATGTAACTTCGCCAAACAATCGAAACTAAATTGAGAAAATCCAAATTCATGATGAATGAGTTTGAGCACAATACTCGTGCATATCTGAGCATAAATAAATTTATCATGCATCATGTGTACGTTTTGAGATAGGAGCTTTTGTTTCTTTTAAGATATCATCAATTTTTTAACTTTCAAAAATCATTTAAACGTTGCTATAGCAAGAATATGTATTTGTAAGTGTATATTTATATATTACTACTATTGTCATCACGCCGTTTCCCTGAATGGGTAGGCAGAGAGGATGGAACGCCAACCTCTTCTGTACTGAGATATAGACCTAGCTTCCTTCACGTCCATTCGTCTAGTAATACATGCCCTCTGATTACGTGGACTTTTGACAGCACCAAATTCTAGTGTGGGGATGGTTTGAACCTGTATAACTAATAATTTAGGAAATAAGTGCTAAAATAAATATGTGAGACAAATATAGTTGGGAATAGAAACAAAGGAAGGTCGAGGAAAACTTGGCATGGTCAAAAACTTCGAAGACTTTAAAGAACGTCCAAGAAAGTGGACAATCAGAGTCGGGATAATCGGCTGGTATGCATGAAAATATTTAAAACCTTCGAGGAAACGGCATGATGGTTATTTAATAAGCTGATAATATATATTAAGTCTCCCTTTATTTTGATGATTATATTTTATCAATTTGATGTTTTATTCTTACACATACATGACTAAATTCTATTTAAAATGGCATCATTATCCGGGTGGTGTTTTTTTCAGCATATTTGGGAGGTCTTCAACTGTAACATTTTGAAAATAATTAATAGCAAATTAATAGCCAACCATTTCCTTCGAGGTATTATTAAAGCTTCCTTGCTTTCGGCGTATTAAAAATTAATACGATCGTATCACTGCGTCTCGAGGAATCCGTCGAAACGTAATCCGGGATCTCTGATTGATGGTTGAAAATTTCATTTCATACAAATTAGAAAAAAAGTACAGACAGTAGTAATGGGAGAATAGTGAAGTACGAAACCACTTCGTATAATTTATCTGTCGGCTTGTTTTTGATAGCTCTGTATTTGCCATAAACATGTCGGTACAAAAAATAACCAGTAGCATCTCGTCCGCAGGTACAGCGCTCTTAATAAACGGTTGGAGTTAAATAAATCGCTAATAATTTATACATCACGTATCTCTGGATATATTCGGAAGCAATCTTTCATAAATCTAATGTCCTCCAGCCTTTTCTCTGTTATCTTTTATTGTATCAAAGCGACCATTCGATCTATTAGGATTCCGTAGAGAAGTTTGCCCTAGGCGAGTGATAATTACCATCAAATGATTTATACACGAAGAATATCTACGATTGGTATGGTTTATTCGAGTCGGGCGGTCGGATGAATGCTCCTAATGATTATTGATCGTAGCGGATCACACAGTGGCAGTTCGGGAGACCTACGAAGAACGTGTTCGGAGATATTTTAAATATTTTTACCGTCGCATTTGTTCGCGGCTCCCTTGTGCCCGAAACTCGATAAGAGCAGGTTTTATTAGCTCCAAGAGGCGAGTTATTCGATTAGGTTTCCGGCACAAGACAAGCCGCATCAGACGCGCATATTATAGATACACCATATTCTATATTGACAATCTCTGGTTTCAGGTAGCCGCGTTTTGTAATGTAATTCCAATCGTAACTTTGACAGATTCCAGAGCTTTGAAGTGTGCGACAGGGATTCGTATCATAGGTGTCTCAAATTGAGAAGAAACGTCTACCGCTTATTATTATACGAAAGAAGATGGAAGTCTCTCATCTTAAGCATCTCGAGGCTTACGACCTCGTATTTGGCTGGCTGAAGTAATCATTCTGTACACTTGCGTAAAGTTCACCATTCTTTCCATTATAGAACATTGTATTTATGACATATTTTTTTGAAAGTAATAAATATGCAATGCTCTTTGATTCTTTACACACGAGACTAGTTATTTAGTAGATTTGAAAGAATGGCTGATGGTGGCGCCATAAGTTAAAACATGAAGTATATACCATATATCTTACTATAATTGAACATAGGTGAGATTCATTCCAAATAAGTTCCAAAACATTTTTAGGAGAATAATTTGGAATACATCTTCAATCGTAACTTTGACAGATTTCAAAGATTTGGAGTGTGTGGCAGGGTTGTAGATACCATACCATACCTAAATTAATACTTTAAATGATTTTTAACTCAACCTATAAACGGATACTTAAAATAACATAATTTCAGTATAACTTCACCTCATTCATGGTAAAGACTACCTTTTTCTCATGTAAAGGAAAAAAACTTTTTTAGATCAATTTTTTTAATGTTATAAATACAATTTAAATTCATAATATTTTTTTCTGAAATTAATCAGCAGCAACATCAGTGATACATACCGATGTCTACAAATAAACGTTAATTTAATGTCTTAGATATTTTAAAAATAGGTATTAGGTTTATAATTATAAATTACGATGTACCTCTATAATTTATTATATCATTTTATCATGATCTTCAACGCCCACCGATACGGTAATACAATGTAATTAAATATACATACATATGTATGCAAATTTAATTTTTTTTGTGGCAATCACATCAAAAATTCCTTTTTACGTATACACGTATGTACCTACCTGCAATCAAGTATGGGAAACTTGGAATTAATAGTTTGTAGCAATATTACCTTGCATCAAGCGTATATATGGTTATAAAAAAATATTGGGAATTAAGTGTTTTCAAGAAGATTTTTTGATTAGGAGGGGGTAGGAGCTTTTCTTAATTTTATTTATTCAAAATTTGTTAATCATTTAATATATACCAATCATGCATATAACAGCAATAACGTAGAATTCCAGAAAAACATAAATACAAAAAGTCTTAAACTGCAACATTTAGAAACAATATATATTCATTAAAATATATTTTATTTATTTATTTAAACCATATCCACTCCCTATGTGGAGCATTTGGATAATATATATTTTTTTATCTATGGAGGTTGTAATAGAGATTATTGGTAATATTATAATTCAACCATATCCGCATATGGAATCCACAAACTGTCTCAAAGCTTTTCTGTCAGCTGCCAGCTTCTTTACATCCTCCCAAGTCAGATCCACGTCCCGAAGTTCTGACGAAAACTGCCGACGTATTGACAGCAGTGGTCGTCCTAGGTGACGCGAACCTGATGCCTTATAAAAGAGACAAGCTTGATTAAGGCAAGATTAAGGCTCTAGAGAGAAATGACATTTTATTAATTATAGTTTAGTTGTATTTATAGTAAAATATAAATACAAATAAACCTTTAATCAATAAAAAAATATGCTTCCCTGTTATTTTCCATAAATCCACTGATAAAAAAACGAAACAGCTCCTACCCTTTCTTCAACCTTCAAAGGGCCAAGGATACAACTCTTGAATTTAGACGCGACTTCACGTACGGTGTTAAAAATGACGCGGAATACATCAAAACACTAGTTACAATAAACGGGTATTAAAGTATCGGGTTGTGGTCCCGTGGTTAGTGTCGCGGACTCTTAAGTCAGAGTTTCTACGTTCGAACCCACTCTACCACAATTTGATACCTATTTCTAATAATGAGCCGCTTAGGCTCAAAGAAATAGTATGATATTGAAATATTTGTGTAAATAATAAAAAAAAAACACAAATTCTTCTCTTTTAGTAAAAACAAATGATATTTACCAAGTAATTTTTTAAAAATCAATGCAATCTAAACCTTTTACAAAGTAATGCATCATGTTGTAATAAATATATAAATATATATCACTTGGTGTAATATTAACCTAAAAATGTTATACCTTATGTAATTTTACCACAATTTGATACCTATTTCTAATAATGAGCCGCTTAGTCTCACAGTAATAGTATTATATTGAAATATTTGTGTAAATAAAAAAAAAAAACACAAATTCTTCTCTTTTAGTAAAAAAAGTGGTATTTACCAAGTCATTTTTTAAAAATCAATGCAATCTAAACCTTTTTCAAAGTAATGCATCATGTTGTAATAAATATATAAATATATATCACTTGGTATAATTTTAACCTAAAAATGCTTTACCTTATGTAATTTTATGTGAGGTAAAATATATTGATATTTGACGAGTAACTGATATCTTTAAAGGTGTATTTCTAAATGTCGTTCGTTATTATTTACTTCATTAGCCGACGCAACATTTTAAATACATTTTCTTTAATATCGATTTAATTTTCCATATATCCTGAAGACATCCGAGACCAAACAGATGGTTTGAATAAATTTATGTGAAAAGATACTCAACAAGTACCGATCAACATCCAACCGTTCATATAAAATGCATACAATTAAAAAGTTAATGGTCTCATTTACAAGGAGTGTTCGGGAACAATTTATCCAAAGCGTATGATACCGCCTCGGAGGAATAATATTATCTTACCAGAACCAAGGCTCATTTAGCTTTAATTTGTTGAATTAATAATTAGCAAGTAAAAAAACCTTCCTTATTCTGAAATTACTTGAATCTCGCATAAATTAGCCCGTAAATTAGCGGGTTAAGGAGGATTATGTCCGTTTCGTAAGGTGAACGAGATAAAATATCAAAATTGGATTAAAGGATCGATACTACGATGGCGTCTTCATTTAACGCAATTATTCCTTATTTGTTAAAAATTGTTTTAATTCATACAAAGTAAATTGGGTAACATCGATAGAAAATTTTGAGGCAAAATTTGAAAAATTATTTTGAAAAAAACTGTGCTATCAGAATAAATAATTTTTATATCTTAAACAGTATTTTTTTAATGATATTAATATTATTTATTGTATCATACACTGGAAAATTTACTCTACGACTGATGTCAATATTATAGGTGTAATGTAGCTAAATTCCAGGTCATAAGCCCTGGGATGCTCAGACTTCCTGCTTCTTTCATTTAAAAAAGAATGATAGATGTTTCATGTCAAGTTGAGACACATGTATTGCGTTTCGTTATTTGATTCGGCAGTCACTTTGTGGTAATATCTATCAATTTTTAATTTAAATTTCACTTTGTGATTATCACTACTTTCACTATTGTTGTATTTACCAAGTTTTTTTTTAAATATACTTTTTAGAAAAAGTGTTGTATTGGGTTTAAATTAACAATAATATATAATTTTTATTTTTTTTTTTAAATTATAAAATACCAAATATCATTATATTTCTACTAGGTGATTACATATTTTGATCAACGGTAGTCTATTTTTTTTCTTGTGTACCTTTTAGCATCCCACTTCACAGATTTTTGTATTTTAAGTAATTTCTGCTATTTCAAATAACTTCACACTGACTCACCCCAAGTGCCTTAACCATTGTTGTTATTCCTCCTTTTTACCTTATATTCCTCCCTTTCCTTTCCCATAAAACTTTACCTAAATTTCACCAGTTTCCTTTGAAATATGTTCCAATCTTCAATCAGAGAATCAGGAGCACAGAAATGATAAACACATTGCCTTGACTATCGTATTATTACGGCGATGTCTTTTCAATATGCTTTATACTTTAATTCAGCTAAATTTATTATTTATTTTTTGTTCTTTGTACCGCTCAATTGATTTTCTTTTTTATTTATTTATTAACTGCACTTACATTGTAGGTCTTTTCCAAGATTTACGATTTCAGAAATATATGGTACATGTATACTTTTACCTACTGACATCACTAAACATAAATATTTAAAAGTAAATAAAATATTTTTCTTATAAATTAGTTTCTGAATTACGTTTCCCTCGTACAATCGGTATTGTTGAGAAAACGCCATTACATCGAATTCAAAGCCTAATGGTGTATCTTTTATGGTAGCCATAAAGTAGAATGGTTTACAAATCTATGGCTACTGGTTAGGTGCAACCAGACAATAACATCGAATTCCTTCATTTAAAATATTGTAATGTGCGTCGTATTTTGTATGTAAAATGATATCAGATGTTTCCATTGTAGTGGATATATAATGGTACGTAATATGTTTTCCTTAGTATTGTATTTGCTAGCAGTATTTTGAAATGAATCTAGGAACCTATGGTGTATGGTATTAGGGAGTATGGTGTTCCTGTATTTCGACAAAGAACTTACAACATTTTGATTGTGTCTAAATACTTGTTCACAAATCTCGATTATATCCAAATATGGGAGTTATTTTTTACATTATTTTATACAAATGCCCCCAGACTTACATGTTCTCCTTCATCTTTATTGAGATGTTTAAAAATGATAAAAAGAGCTTAAACGTATTTACTTTAAGTTTCTTTATGAATCGATGAAAGAAGACTGAATGTAGTAAAAATCTGTCAAAAGTATGTATGATAAATGTCTGACTGGTAATCCCTTTTTCATCCGGTGTTGTTTTAAAACAATACGAAGAACACAAACTTTGAAAATTATTTGCAAAGTAAGTACTAACATTATTTAGATACGGTTTTTTTAAACTGATCTAAAAAATCTACTTTGTTAAAATAAGCATTAAAATGCTTCAGATAAAATTAAGAAAATAGGTTTTGAGTTGGTTTGAGCGTGTGAATCAAATGAGTGAAGAAAGAATAGTCAAACAAATTTATGAGGCTAATGTGGTTGGAAATCAAAGCAGAGGAAGAGCGAGAAAAACTTGGCATGATCAAGTATCTCAATTATTTGAAAGTAACTAAAATACTTGATTATGATCCGACCTATATGTTTAAGTATACTACTTCTATATTTATTGTATTATTTATTGATTCAGCATTTACTTGGAATGACTTGTTAATTATTCTTAAAAGTAAACACTTGCATATTTATTATAATTTATTGAGTTTTATTTCATTACACATGACTAGTTTCGAAAACAATTCTAGCTTTCAAAACTAGTCGTGAGTAATGAAATAAAACTCAATATGTGGTATTATACTTATTTTTAAATAATCCATATGGGTATCATAGTAGTGTATTAGTGAATTTTTATACATTTTACTAGATGATCGTTTTTTCCACAGTATAACATTCGCCATTCAGCCTATGAACATCCAATTAAGACCTTGGACGTGATTAAAATAATCTTACACTTGGATTTAAAACAGGGTATAATATTATCGTTCGTTTTCTCATACATAATTATCCACACCATTGACCGATATTCCGACATGTGCGACACTTTGATCTGTAGCCGGCAAAAGGAGCACTCGGAGATTATAGGTTTAATCCCTCCTTGGCTCGGGTCCGAATATACCCGTGCCTTCAACATAAACGTATCTCGGCCGTCAAATAATATTATTCCTACATAGTTGTTGCTCGCTTGACAGTCCATTCAGTCGGCCGAGAAGCCGAAAGATATAAATAAAATTAATTTAAAACATAACTAATGTGACATATTTTAATTGAATCTCACTTTCAGGGCGTACATCGGGGACTTAGAGCGTTTAAAAGTGTATCAAAAATAAATTGTATTAATCTCTTAATTTCGATGATCACGATTCTAGAATGAAGATATATTTTTTTAAATAAATTTTACTTAAGCTAAAAGTATGTTAATGTTATGCAGATTGTTAAAATTATTATTTTTGCTATTTTAATTACAATTATTATTATTCGTCATGGATTTTTCTAGAAAGACATCCAGGAAAGACAAAAACTTCGGCAATCAAATATTTTTTGTATCCTAATTGTCCCCAATGGTATATGGGGCATTTTATAAATTATATGCAGTATCAATTTAAATATATTATGAATACTATTTTGGTCAATATTTGGAAGATTTTTTTGCGTTCCAGTTCCTTAGATCTACGAGTAGAATATATTTGATAGGATACAAATCAGGTATCTGTAAGAAATCAAGATAAATGACCTCACTGTTTTATAAAAATTAAATATAATAATAATTAAAGGTTCTATTTAAAACAAAAACAAAAAATGTTAGTATGAGTTGTTACTCTAAATATTTTATAATTAAAAAAAATCTATAAAATCAACAACGAAACATTCTCACACATCAGGTAAAAATCTTTTTTCTTGTAAGTGTGGACAGAAATATAATTAATATTTGAGTATATACTTAAAGGGGAAAGGATCGATTAAAATATGTTTACCATTGAAATATGGTTAACTGATAAATTTATGAAAAAATTATCACAAATCTGTGAAAAAAAAATATCTGTGAAATCAAAATATTTTAATTAAAAAAAATCTAAAAAAATCAACAATAAAATATTCTCAAACATTAAGTAAAAACAATTTTTTCAAAAAGTGTATACCGAAATAAAATAATTATTTGAGTTCATAATTAAAGGGGAAAGGATTGTTCAAAATATATTTAACGAAGAAATAAATTGATAAATTGATGAAAAAAAAGCATAAATCCGTGTAGTAAAAAAATTCTAGTACTATTTGATAGATACCATAGGGCTATTAAGACAGCCTCCAAGGAGAATCGTTCTCCACTTTTCATATCAACAAATTAAGGTTCGCAGGAGAGGTATTTGGACGGTAGCAATTAATTCCTAAGCGATGCGGCAATTAAGCATCAAGAAATAACACGGCTATTTATGCTGTACATATTAATATACATTAGGGTAGAGGAGCGCGTTGTCGAGAATTAAAATGATTTATCCCGCCGACCGGCTAACATTGCGTTAGTCTGATGTCGAATGAGGCTTTTATTAAACTGAAATATTTCATTTTAATTGCTGAATAATTCAATGTTTCAGTGTCAAGTTATGCCGTGAAGGTGTCAAATTTTATGAATGAGAAATCTATTTGGACGAGGAATATTTCTGACGCTATTCAAAGCATTTTCTAAAGAACACAAATCTACCAGCTTCCACTCTCTAAATTACTTCATAAAAATAATAAAAGGTTTAAAAACTATGCAATAAAACATATTCCATTAACAAATAATTCATTTTTCTATGATTAATTATACAGTTAACATTTTAATTTTGGGTGTTTTATTTCATAACTAATTCACAGTGTCAATATTTTTTAAACTTTTTATACCAGTCTGCATTTGTTCTTTATTTATTTGAGTATGTTCTTTATTTATATTAATCGTAATACACTGAACTACCGATTTTATTGTACTTTCATCTAAATAATGACACCGAAATTTTTTTTAATTACAATTTTTTAAATTACCTTTTATAAATCATGGTTACTCGTATTTAAGATTAGCTAATTTGTTTGGCTCATTGTGTTTTGGCTTGACTAAGCGGTGGATGCAATGCTAAGTTAGCTCAGTCTTTATTGACAACTAACAAAATTTTATAAAAATTAAAAAAATAATAATATAAAAATATAAATAAAATAAAAATATAATAATGAAAAAGCGTAAATAAATAAATTAACAACCAAATCTTGCTTAATACAATAATGTCGGTAAAATACTAAAAAAAAATATATTGTTGATTTTTCCGATCATAATTCAACTAAGACATTTTTCTGTGAGTAATTTTTCCCCCCACTACATCTCATTTCAAGAATTCATTTTCAAAAGATATCTGCAATGCTTCACAAAAATGTACCCGTAGTGTTTGGAAATATTATTACATGAAATTTTATATGGAATTATCTTAATTAATTTTCGGCAGTCACTTTGTGGTAAATTCTATCAATTTATAATTTAAGTTTTACTTAGTAAATACCACTAGAGTATTTACTAAGTAAAGCTGAAATTAAAAATAAAAAGTAAATCCGATTTATAGCACTAAGCGTCCATAAAATTGATTGTATAGTATATGTAGGTACAACATTTAAATGTATTAAAATATGTGTATTTTGTAACAAATGGCTAGTGATATTATGAATTATCGTACGCACGAGTACACCATAGACTTTTGGCAACGCCAATTGTGTATATCGTCTTAATGAATTGATTAATTTGCAGGTGGCTTTAAATCAAGTTACCCATTGAAATGTTACGGTTTTACCACGGTATCTTATGAATATTTCATTAGTCAAATGATTTAAATGTTACAAATGTGTTTTTTTATATTCAACGTAAATCAGAAGCTACCAAAGACGGCGCTTGTAACAGCAGAGTTAAAAGAGAATGGCTTCAAAGGTGATATATGAATATGGTCACAGAGTAAAAAGGGCAATCAAGAAATAAAAATTAAGTTTTATTTTTAATTATTAAAAATATAGTGAAAAGAAATCTAGTAGGTACCTAAAAATTAATGAAAATGGGTTATTCTATGGTATACTTTCGTTAAAAAAAATATTATTCATTTAAGTATATGAAAAAAAAAACTGTATTGGTGTTTTGTACTAACGATAAAAAATTGTAAAAAAAATATTTTTAATGCGTCTGAATTCCCTCAAAAAATGTTAAATAACTGGTCAAATTATAAGTTCAATAAAAAATTAAAAAACTTTAAAGAACGGGGCAATTCAAGAATTTTAAAAAGTTCTGAAATTTGTGTAGTGTGGTTGTCGATCATGGGTAAAATGGTGAATGTTATACAGTGTATAAAGTCATCACATAAACCAGCCAATTACAGGTCGTATAGTCGATGCTCAGACTTCTATATTATTCTTAATAAATTAAATTAATTATTATAGAATGAAAATCCGGATATAAATATACGGTTTGTGCTATAATGAACGTAATGATAATTACATAAAAAAATAAGAATATGGAATTCAATATTTTTTTTACCTAACGTCTTAGTGACTCTGAAATCTTAAAATCTAGCTACGGCTTATACAATACCGCTTATCATAGCCCTAATTAGGCTTTAACTTTATAAGTAGCCTCTACTTAAATCTATTCGTAAGTGGATTTACTCTTTATGTTTAAAGTTACTATAATTTGGACTTACATTTTTTTTCAATTATCTTAAAATATTATTATTGAATCATATCCGCTCCCTAGGTGGAGCATATGGAGTCCGCAAACTGTCTCCAGGCTTTTCCGTCGGCTGCCAGATCACTTGCATCCTCCCAAGTCAGATCAGCGTCCCGAAGTTCTGACGAGAACTGCCGACGAATTGTCAGCAGTGGTCGTCCTGGGCGGCGCGAACCTGATGCCTAGTAAAAGAGGCAAGCTTGATTATCTTAGAATATCAGAATTTTATTTTTTATTTTATTAACTGATCAACCCTTTCTTAAAAGATCTCTGGATCAATTCCATCATACTTCATCCATACGCGAGATGTATTGTGAGTTATACTTTTTTTTTGTTTTAATTTTTTTCCATCAGCGGCGGTTCTTGTGTGTCGATCCACCCCGGGGCTCATTATGATTAGCTATCGAATATCAGATTGGTCAAGTTGCCGGCTGCTGTATTCCATTAATTTGTTCCTGGTACAAAAACAAATCGAGGGCAGTTCCCCCCTCAAAACGGGCGAATCGCAAAAAAGTCTGTCTAAATGCATGCATTTGTATGTGATGCGATGTAAATAATATGGACGTTTTTGTAACAAGTCGTTGTTTTGACGCAATAATATTTAATATTTTTGAAGTGTGTTCAACCCCTTATAAATTTCAAGTATTTCCATTGCCATTGGCAAAATGAAAAAGATATAAATTACAACAATAAGTTTTCATTCGGTAGTTAATAAGAAAGTATTACATTTTTATTTTATTTAAAAAAATCAGATTCATATTCAAAATCATATCGCAATTATGTTTTTTCCACTTCATGTCATTTTTTTCTAAATGATTATTTTAAAAAAAATCTGAATTTATAATAAAAAAAATTGGACACACTCATGATATTGATAATAGTTATTTGATAAAACTGAAGCATGAATAAAATACAAAATTTTGAGTGTGTCCAAATAACTCCTGTAATTGGAGATTACCCAGATATTTTGAACAAGTATTTAGACACACTCAAAATGTTGTAAATAAATTATCTGGTCAAATTATAAGCTTAAATAATAAAAATGAAAGTGGTATTTTCTGGCATTTCTCATGTGTGTGATTATAATCCAGGATTCGGACCTCACATACTAATATAAGAGTTTCTGCTTAGTAAAAAGCATCTTTACATCTCACCAATAGATGTCTCTAGTGAAGTTCTAGTGATTCAAGAACAAGGTTTCTAAATTGGTTCATATATATAGAACTTCCAAGAATTTGAGTAGCGTGGTTGTCAATAATGGGTAGAATTGGTGAATGTTACACGTGTGTAAAGTGATCACTTAAACCAGCCTATGACGGTCGTCAGCCCCGTAAATGCCCAGACTTCCATATTTTTCTTCATCTTCGATGAGATGTCAAAAAAAAACAAATTATATAATAAAATATATCATTCAAAATTTGACTTGTGTGTTAAGTATATCAATCATGAGTATAATGATAAATATTGCAATGTGTATAAATTAATAACTAAAACTAGCCAATGATAAATATGTATTAAGCCATGTAAATGCCAAGATTTCCATATTCTTTTTCATCTTAATTGAGATATCAATACAAAAAATAATATTTAAATAAATTCAAAGTCATTCTATCCAGCGACTTATTTTCTGGCAAGCACTAAAAGAGAATAAAAAAGCTATTTCCGTTTTCAAAAAGGTTTATAAATTTACGGAGCACAGCATCCCATTGTTTCGAGATAAATGAAGACGTTTACCGTAAGTCTATGGTAATTGAATACACAAAGAACACATGTAATCAGACAAACCTATAATAATAATCACATAAATATTTTTAACGTCAGAAGTGCGCACTTTGGTAGGATACAGAGATATTAAGGCATTGAGTTTCATCGAGAAAAGCATTAAAACATAGGAAGTCATAATTTTGAAATCCAATACATACCACGTTTCTGATGGTTAACTTTTGAACCAACAGGTAGATATAATAAAGCTGTGAAAATCAGAAAGTTCATCTTTCATCCCACACCCTAAAAATATATGATAATGTAATTTAATCCTTTTGAACATATTAAGTATTGGTATTTCACATTATAAATTTTATTAGATTTAAGTTATGTACTGATATTTCTTGGTGAAACTGCATAATAAAGTACAATAACAATTATATATTATTTTTGACATGTCATCAAAGATGAAGAAGAATATGGAAGTCTGGGCATTTACGGGGCTGACGACCGTCATAGGCTGGTTTAAGTGATCACTTTACACACGTGTAACATTCACCAATTCTACCCATTATTGACAACCACACTACTCAAATTCTTGGAAGTTCTGTATATATGAACCAATTTAGAAACCTTGTTCTTGAATCACTAGAACTTCACTATATTTATATTTGAACACACTCAAAATGTTGTAAACAATTATATAGTTACAACATTTTGAGTTTGTCCAAATACGTGTTCACAAAGCTGGATTATCTCCAATTATACGAGTTAATTATCATATTAATTTTGGACATCTCAAAATGTTATAAATAAATAAATTGGTAAAATTATAGGCTAAAATAATGAAACAAAAATAATATTTTCTGCCGTTTCTCATATATGTGTTTATAATCTGGGATTCGGACCTCACATACAAATTAGAGAGTTTTTGTAAAAAAAAGTTTCTTTCATGTCACCAATAGATTTTTCTAGTAAAATTCTAGTGATTCAAGCACATTGTTTCAAAATTGAATCATATATATAGAACTTCCGAGAATTTGAATAATGTAGTTGTCAATAATGGGTAGAATTGGTGAATTTTACACGTGTGTAAAGTGATCACTTAAATCAGTCTATATCGGTCATTAGCCTTGTAAATACCCAGAATTCTATATTCTTCTTCATCTTCGTTGATATGTAGAAATATAGTTTGAATTATGTAATTTTTTCCACGTTTATTTTATTTGACCAGTGACCGGTTTTCGTCGTTACTGACACCATCAGACAGGTGGGAGGCTAACAAGGTGATTATTATGGCCAAACATTATGTCTTATTGTACGTAGTCATGCGTCACTGTGGCTCAGTCTGATTTATTAAAATAAAGAGAAAAGAAAATTCACTGACTAACTAATACCATACCGCTTCCCTGTAATGATAGGCAAAGAGAATAGAACGCCACACCACCCTGTCTTTGCAAACATTCTTCGCCTCTCCCACATTCATGCATCTCTTCATACATACCCGACGATTAACACTACTCCTAACCTTACCACTTTCAAGTATTTGAAATACTTGAAATACTCTCTTATTCGTTACAAACTATCTCAAAACACCATTCATAAGGGTGAAATCACAAAAAATTAAAATTACTACACGACCTGCTGCGTGAAAAGCCAGACTTGTTGTACATTTTCTTAAGAATATGTATATATTGGAATTTTAATTTTTATTGCAAAATTTATTGAAAAAAAAATACTCGTTAACTTTTTAATAAACCTTTTCTTTTCGAACCAGTATATTATTTTTTTCAATACAAAAACGGTGTTTTAAAAAAATATTTTAACTACGTCAAATGTTACATGGGGTTAAAGAAAATTAAGCTAAGCCATAACATTCCGCCTCAGCACGCTCGGCTACCGTTCTGGAGGTGCCGGGTTCGATTCCCAGAGGAGGGTCAAATAATTATGTGTGATTTTTTCACACTAATATTTATTCAATGTAACCCTGGACCTGAAGCGAAGGGCTGACCACCTTTCTTGCATGTGTTAACGATCAAAATAATTATGCGTTTTTATGATGTAGTGCCCTATGCACCATTGGGGTGCGGATAAAGGTTTGAATATAACATTCAAATTTTTATTGGTCTTTTAAGTATTCTCTTTGAGTTAAAGTTAGTTTAAATTGAACGCACCGATTGTTTAAATAATATGAATACCATATAGCTAAATCGGTTCGCAGAGACAAAGGTTATTTATAGCGGAAATGATTTATATATAAGGCAGTGTAAATTAGGCTTCAGGGAAATTAGCATATATTTGAAAGGAGTTTACACGGGGAGGGGGCGTAGCCGCAGACCCGGTTATTTATTTATTTATTCCCATATTTTGTTTTGTCCCACACAATCGACGTCATTCAATGATAATTGTCCCTTTCCCTATGCCGGGGAATTATTAAATATATTATTCAGGTTTGGAACAATGCCGCATTGTAAGACCTGCCTGTCGTCAGACAGGATTGCTATTGTCTTTAATGTCTTTAACTTGTCTTTCTATCTTGGGCAAGGATAGTATCGCCTATCGGTAATCTAGTATCTGTTCTCATGTACCAAACTCTCCCCAATAGAGCGCGTGAGGAAAAAACCAATTGAGCGAAAATTTAATCGAAATTATGCAAATTGTGGGGTCATGTTGTAGAATCGATTTTTAAAAGAGCATCAATTTTACAAATATTTAAAGAAAGGGAAACATTATTGACACATAATTTTAGAAATACAAGATCACAAAATAACTTAGAGACCCCAAAATATAATACTAGCGCAGCTCAAAACCACTATTCTTTTATAGGAATAAAACATTTTAATAAACTACCTGCAAGAATAAAAAATATAATCAATTTAAAATCTTTCAAAAATGATTTACAAAAACATATAAGGCAAACTCCCGTTTGATTACCATTTATTATTTCTTATTTTTACTTCTCATTTATATGTACAAACCCTGTAAGTTTATTTTTACTTCTTATTTATATGTACAAACCCTGTAAGTTTATTTTTACTTCTTATTTATATGTACAAACCCTGTAAGTTTATTTTTACTTCTTATTTATATGTACAAACCCTGTAAGCGAACTCCCTCTCTAAACACGAGCAATCTGCTCTCTTAGTGAGGAAGCACGTAAAAAAAAACTATGTTTATGTAACTATGTTGATTATTATGCCATACAATGTATCTTTGATTAAAAAATTTATAAATAAAAAAAAAATTAAAAAATGTTATATTCGTTCAAAAAAACTCTCTTGAATAGTCTTTGTACTGACATCTCAACATCTTAACATGGATGAAAAATAATATGCAAGACTGGATATAACACGAGTTTTCGACCTGTCAAAAGCTGGTAAAAGTGATAGAGAAGATTACTACATGCATTTCATGAAGGTCTCAGCTAAATAAAAAAATTACTCATCTCAACCATACATGGTACCTACCGAGAACTCACACATAAAATAAGGTGTCAATCAAAGGATAAATTGAACTACCGAAATTTGAGTAGTGTGGTTGTCAATCATAGGTAAAATGGTAATTTTTACAATTGTATAAAATAATCATTTATACTAGCCTTTGGCGGGTCGAAAACTCTGTAAATACTCATATTTCAATATTCTTATTAATTTACGTCCGCCGTACGTGTAATGGTCAGCACGCTCGGCTACCGTTCTGGAGGTCTCAGGTTCAATTCCCAAGGGGGTAAAATAAATACAAGCGATTTTTTTCACTGTAATATTTATTCAATATTTACCTGAAGCGGAGGGCAGATCACCTTTCCTTCATGTGTAAACGATCAAGATAATACTGTGTATTATCTTGATCGTTTGCACCATTGGGTGCAAACGATCCAGTGCCCTATATGGAGTGCCCTATGCACCATTGGGTGCGGATAAGGGTTTTTATTATTTATGTTGAAAATTTTTATGTAAATTACTTTAAAGTGAACAAATTAAGAAAAGTAAATAAATAAATAAATCTAAATAAATAAATAAATATGAATACTTGTATTAAGTAATAAAATTGTTGAAGTCCTTGTTCTTTTGGAAATTTAGATCATATTGTTGACATTTTAAATAGCTATGAATTTTTCATTTGTTGAATATTTTTTTTGGGTTTGTTTGAAGAAGTTGGTTTTTATCCATTAGAGTACATTTTTTCTGAAGTAGGAGATAAGTAAATTAATCATACATTTTAGGTTTAAAACCCCTGACAACCTGCGGGTATTTCATTCATAAAAAAAACTAATGTCACTAGAATGAAGTGAACAGGTACGTATGTCAAGAAGATAATTTGATGGTTCGGCGTGTAAATCTTTGAATAAATTATTGTAAATGTCTTCATCGACATTCAAAATGCTTAAATGTTTCCGGTAACATTTTGTTCGATAATGAAAGTTCTTAATCTCCCGTTTACTATTAAATCTTATTAATTCAGACGCTAACGATGGTAAAAATAACATCAACGGTCAAAACAAGTACTTGCTTTTTTTAAATTAAAGTCTTATTAAAAGACGTTCACCGTTAGTGAAAGTACCCACGCGCGTAATTAATTATGTGCATACCCAAATATCTAAAAAATAAAGGTATTTCATTATAAGAAGATCTGAAATATACACTACGTTAGGAATTTTAGGTATTACGCAATAAAGCTTTTTAACCTCCTTCCATAATCCATCAGTCATAAAACTTTTTATACGAAATTTATTATTTAAAAGAAACAGTTTATAAAGGGGCTTTTGAAAAATTGAAAACGATGGTGAGCAGATTTAAATAAAATATTTGAAAAGGAATAGTTAAGGTTATTGTTATACGTTCATTAAAAAAAAAGGATATATAATTTTTCAATGTCTGTTAATTTTTAGTTCCGTTTGAATTTTTTTTCTATCATTAAAAAAAACTGTTTTCTCAGCTTGTTATTTCGTTTCGTTTTTCGCATTTAGTCTACTTTTATCCTTCTTTTGCCAACTTCATGCTTCACTTCCATACATTAGGGTTGGCACCAGGACTCCGTTGTGTACTGCCAGTTTAGACTGCATTAATTTGTAATTTATCCCCGTTTTCAATTATACCTGCGCCTGCGTTTCGAATCGAGCTACATACATGCGTAAAACTAAAATCATTTCAGTTCGTTGTATTCATTTTTAATTTAAGTTTTACTTGTTAAATATCACTATTTCTTAAAAATCAATTACATAGATCGTATCATTAGGCCATATTATCCGTAATTGTATGACTCATGTCACACTTACTGATATAAAAAGAAACAAATATTCTAAAATGTGTCCTTGGCAAGGTAAGCCTTAGCCAGGAAGGACAGATTATTGTAAATTTAAATTTTAAACATGTGTATGATGGATTTCTTTTATTTGTCATTCTTATGTGATTGGTGCATCGATATACATACTTTAACCAAAATTATGTATAGATTATTTTAAATTTTGCTTGGTAAATACTATTAATTTTTAATCTATTGTGACACGTGTTTCAAATCCTTCGCAAAGTCACTATCGAATCAATTTAAGAAGAAAAAAACTAAATAATCTATCTTACGTAAAAAGTGTCGGTAAGAAGCACACTGACCCTATATTTTTAATAATAAAACCTTATTTTTTATTATAACTATGGTAAAAAAATGTATGACAAAAATACGTTCTTATTGTCCTAAATATAGTTTTTTATATCAAAGAAATAGTGATATTCATCAAATGCAACATATTTTTTTAATATAAAACTCAACATTACTTGTATTACTCAATTTTAACATTTTTAAATAATATCAATTATGAACGACAATCAGAACCTTGGTTCCTTCTAAACATCATTTTAATTATTAATTGATTTAGCGATTAATTTGAAGAACTCCATCTTAATTTATAAATTTATTTTTAAATCAAACACAGATTTTCTAAGTCTACTAAGTTGTATTTTATTAAAAGAAAACACATAAAAATTAACATTATGACAATTATTTCGCCTAGTTATGACATTTTCAAACATTTTCAAGCATTTTTCGTAAAATACAACTAAGTAGACTCAAAACATGTGTTTGATTTAAAAATTAATTCATAAATCAATTAAACTTTTTACATAAAATATATTCTTACGTTCTTTTTTTATAAAAAAAGAAAAATGAAGAATAATGTATCAAGCGGTCTATAAAATATATATTTTTTTAAATATCAAATAAGAGAACTGATTTTAATTTCTAAATCATCAAAGTATTAAACGTATTTCAGAATAACAATTTGAAAATTAACCCGATTACAAATAATGAGAACGAAAAAAATACGTGAGGAGTATTATGTTTTTTTTTTATGATTTCGAAGATTATGAACGATATCTAACAGACGGTCGCATTCCTTGTAGAACCGATGTTAGTTTAATGTGTATTAAACCCCCTTCTAAAAATACTTGACCGCTGGCACGACTTGACAAGTGGGTCATCGCTGTTAAACCCTTCTTCATATTTACGATCAATTCATTTTGTGTTGTCACTCAAAAGTGATATATTTATCCGTATCACCGCTTATCCCGTCTCGACTGCTCAGCGTTCAGCCAATGATCCTAAATCATTGTTACCAGGATATTTAGATCATACTGCCAGACACTGATATTATGGATGTGATAACTGAACAAAAATAGCATACGACAAATCGTAGCGGAGACCACAGCAGAATTATTATTGTCTGCCTAGTATACGTGCATTCTACAATCGGACGATTTGATTTCAGCTTTTTATCTGTCGAAGTACGTAAGAATTTGTATTGATTTTACATAAACATCATAAAAGAACAACTATTAAATTTTTTCCACATATTTTTTACTGACCAGTGATCGGTTTTATAAATATAAGTGTTTTTCACATCATATGAATCATTATTTTATTAAATAAAATTTAGTTCCACCAAGAAATGTCAGGACAAAAATTAAATCTAATTATTAAAAGTGCTTTTACTGAAATATATCCTACATTCTTAGATCTAAAATTAGAAAATTTTTAAGAAATTATTGATAACTTTGAAGAAATCATAACGCATTTAATAATAAATTCTATATTGTACTCTAAATATCGATTTTTAATTTGATTTTCTCTTGGTTAATACAACTATTTCTTAAAATCTGTTGTTACACGTGTTCCGATACATTCAGAATAAATTTTAAATGCAATGATTTTGTTACGGTGGCGGTGTTTGAAAATGCATCGAAATATGGGTCACAATAGATTTAAAGCAAAAATGGTACTTACCAAGTGAAATTTATATGAAAGATGAAAAAATATTTCCACAAATAAAGAGCTTAATAAATTAATGAAAAAAGGATAAATTTCAATTGGCAATGGAATGATCGTTACGCACATAAATCGAAAACGATCGACTGACGAACTTCTGAATGCCAGGGGCCCAGGACAATTCAAATTACGATAAACTAGATTAATGCGTTAGAACGAGCCGTACACGAATATTTTGATTGTGTAAGTGATTTCGCTTTGTTTCATTGGTCGGCGTGACGGTGTTGGTGCATTAAAGGCCCGCGCGCACGATCCACCGACCAAGTTTATTATGATACCGTTCTCGGTGCGCCGCGCTACTGGCGCGGCATGGCACGCGCGCAGGAAATGACAACTTACGCGCCACTTGCCCGGCCAGAAGCGTCGAGTCGCTCAGGCGGGAGCGTGCGCCATTTTCGATTGGGATAATTATTCGTAATTTAAAAAATATATATTTTTATTAATAGTAATAATTTTAGTTAATACCGCTAATTAAATAATATTTATTTTGGTGCCTGAAGCGGGGGGCTGATCACCTTTCTTTCGTGTTTACGATCAAGATAACACTGCGTTTATATGATGCAGTTTCCTATGCACCATTGCGTGCGGATAAGGATAAAAAGTGAAGAATTATTTGTAAAATCAATAATAGGTGTGTTGGGATGGTTTGAGCATGTGAATCGAATGAGTAAAGAAAGAGTAGTAAAACAAATGGATGAAGCGAATATAGTTGTTGATAGAAACAGGAAAGATCGAGGAAAAATCTTCCCACAGTCAATATATTTTAAATACTTGAATGTGGTCAGGTCAGGAGTCAGAATAATCGACGTGTATGAAAAGTATGAATGTGCAAGAGGCAAAGATTTGTGGCGTTCTAATCTCTCTGCGTACCCCTGCGGGAAAGCAGCTTAATGTTTAGTTGGTTAGTTTTATAATTATTCGCTTTGAATTAAACCCGCGACGTCAGTTTAGCAGTCGATCGTCTATTTAACTACGCCAGACGCCTGCCAGAGTAGAAATTCTAAAGGAACACATTCAATTTGGTTTAATTTCAAATAAAGTGTCACGTGCCAGACATTAGAGTTCAAAGTGACGTTATCTCATTGAAAATGGTATGCAGTCCGGCTTCAGTTTTGAAACTGGATTATCCTGAAGTTGGAGTGGCAGAAATGTGCACGAGGCAAATTGTTGGCCATTCAGACACGGGATAACTATAACAATGGCCACTTCAATTAGTAGGGAATGCGACAAACTATTCAGATACTTATAAAAGCCTCTCTTGCGCGGTGAACTATGGATTAGTACAGAATTCCGAGTAATAGGACACGTCCGTTTGTCAAAATCCATAACGAGGTAACTGAATTTTATGACAATATACTTAATTTAATAGATTAATTGAAATATCAATCAGATGACATTTGGTTCTTTGTTTATTTGTATGGTACTATGAATATGTAACGCGTCTGGGATATGAATATATGAAACAACAAATGTCAAGGACAGAGTTGCAGACGCCAGGTCGCGTGGTTACTCCCTCATGCGATGAAGAGATCGACCAAATTTCATAACATTAGGGAAAAAATCTGCACAAGACAATCAATACCAGTATTTTTTTTTAAATTGTTTTTTTTTTATTATTTGTGATAAAATTCATAAAATCATTAAAATAAAGTTGGTTAATTTGTATATATATATATTTTTTAAATTATAAGTAACAATATTTAATTTAATTAATTGATTCAGCAGCCACTGCATAAAAAAAACAGTATTTAAATAAAAATGTAATGAAGAGTCGTTTGAAAATATGCCGAAACACATAATTTATCATAAATTTGTAATTGTTTTTTTATATATCGCATTTAAATAGCAAAAAAATTGGTTACAAAAATTGTCAATATATAACCTTATATATAATTTTTATGCTTTCAGTATTTTGATAATTATCTGAAACGCTTTATTATATTACTTTTCAGGAGAATTTTTTTTGGAACACATTATTATATTACAACTATCATACTTTCATTACCTATTTTATTTATACACAAAAAAGTGCGGATAAATGGTGTGTCTGATTTAGTCATATTTTTTTTGTTAAATGTTGTTTACAGCGTTATGATCGAGTTCGCTATTTAACGTACATTCATCCGCGATTGCTCTGAAAGCGGTTGTACAAACCAAACAAAAAAAGAGTCAAGAATGCCACAATTGATGAATGGATGGAAAACGAAAGGTTAATAACACACCTTTCATGGGTTAAGTGCATCTTTGAATAGTCTGTCAGCTCAATGGTAGTTTTTAAGAAGCCTCACAAGCTCGACAAACGAGAATTACATACATGTTAATATGAATGTACATAATTTATCAACACTTAATTAATACCTGTTAGAATTGTGACGTTCATGATTGAATCTAATCGATTGATTTTGATATAAATATAACCAAACCGAATAATCAATAAATTAAATATACAATCATTTTTTAAAGCTCTCTTTTTAGCTTATAATAAAAGGTTGCATTAATAAATTTTTAGTTCTACCAAACTATAAATTGTGGATGTGATGTAAGGGACGGAATGCAGTCGATATACTATCATTTAGTCGAATACGTCACAAAACATTGTACGACATACATATCGCTCACTCCTTTCAACAACGTCATAAATAAAAAACTTGATTTTTCAGGAGATCGTTTTTAAAGTTGAAAAATATAATAAAATGTTTTAAAAAAACGTAAAAGCCACTTATTAAACTTTTTAGTGTGCAACAGATATTTTTAGGTAAAACCTGAAAGTTTTTTCTCCATTTGAAAAATATTTAATATATTCAAAAAAAAACTTAAACAATACCTTTTCTTCGAAATGCAAAAACAACACTTTCTGCCCTGTAGCGGGTAAATATTAAGTTAAAAATATGCCGCTTTTGCTGGGATATAGTACATTTTCTGGGCATTCTGAAAACATATACAACTGAAAATTGACGATTTTTAATATATGACGTTGTTGAAAGGAGTGAGCGATATGTTTGAATAGTGAAATAAGAAATTCATGAGCTGAGATCAGCTTTGTGGACAAATTTAAAAAAGGAGCGTTGAGATAAATATATGGAAAAATTAATTAAGGAAAGAATGGTAAAACAAATCTAATAGGTGAATGTGGTTGGAAATACAAACAAAAAAGGGAAGAAAATTTGGATCATCAAGTACTAAGTGGAGAAAACCCAGATTTGTGAACAGGTATTTTTAGACACTTAAAATGTTGCGAATAAAAATAAGTGGTCATATTTAAGCTGCAAACAAAAATTAATCATGTTTTCAGACGTTTCCTAATATGTAAAAATAATCCGGGGTTCATATCTTGCATACATCATAAAAGGGTCTCTGCTAAATAAAGCTTTTTCAATCCAACATACTCGTAGATGGCTGTGATGGATAATTGTGAAGTCATATGTACTCTCTCAAAATATTGTAATAATTAACGAATATGTATTAGTAGATACATGCATGCGGTAGAGGTGAATAATATTTGAACTATTTGAATATTTCAACTGAAATAATATTTAAGGCCTTTTTTTCGACTCTTGAAGGGCTATACCTTAAGATACTTCATAGATATCTCAACAGAGAAAATGATATTATTCATTTGAATTGAATTCGGCTGGAATAAGTGAAAGCATTTTACTCTATCAAAATATCATTGGTACTCGGGAATTGAATATTTTTTATTGCAAACAATTCAAAAATGTGCTTTCTAAATAATTTAAATGTTGTGTGTGTTGCAGAATCAACAAAAAGGTCTTCTTCTTCTTCTTCTTGGTGTAGGCCTTGTGGCCTGTTTTTAAGAGCGATGTCAATTCCCAGCTGTCGATCTATTTCTTTGGTGGTCTGCCTGGGAGTCGTCTACCTTGGGGTTGGCTGTACAGTGCAATGTCGGGGAATCTGGATGGTTCCATTCTCATCAAATGCGCATATTATTGTCTCCTTCGTTGCCTTCCCCACCTAACGACATCTTCGATCTCCCATATTTCCCTTATCCTGGCGTTTCTTATTCTATCTCGCAGACTCTTACCAGATACGCTTCTTAGAGTATTCATTTCCAACACTCTACAATAAGGTAAGAAATGATAAAATAATGATGTTATTCTGTCACATGAATCACAAAATATATATTTGTAACGCAGTCTTATCTTGATTACAATTACCTCATATTATTTTCTTTGTACCAACATAACATGCCTGCTGTTTCCTTTTTAGTAAGTACCGTAGTCAGTTTAAACAATTTACATTATAATTTATGGGGTCATCTTAGACACTTCAAAGTGGTACATGTCGGACGACCTGCTGCAAACTTCACGTCTGTCTGACCAGCAAATTAATGTGCTTATCTCAAAATAGAGAGGTATAATATGTCTTCACAAAAATCATTTCTCGTAAAGTGTGAGATTTTAACGGGGTTACGCTTAAACGTCATCACGTAATTAATTTGACGACAGTTATTCTCAATTTTGGTTTCACCTTTAAAATACCACCATTTCTTAAAATCTATTATGTCACGTGTTTCGATGCATTCCGCATCATTTTCAAATACGGCGTTATTGCCATATGATTTTGATCGAAACTTGTTGGCCGATTATGAACACTGTGCATGAAAACTATAGATGAGTTAAATTATACTAAATTTTACTCTACTCGAGTAAGTGTGTAAATTAAAAAAAATAGAAATGAAATATATATTTGACAAAATCGATGGACGATCTGTTTTAGAATGTGATTACCGTTAGAAATTAAACTCATTACATTTTCTGCACAAAATATGCATATTTAATTTATTATAAGAAATATGTAAATATATATAAATGTATAAACGTATGTTATGTTGTATATATATATTTATATATATGTATATTTGTATATATATATAAACATATATATATATATATATTTATATATATATATATATATATATATATATATATATATATATATATATATATATATATATATATATATATATATATATATATATATATATATATATATTATATATATATATATATATATATATATATAATATATATATATATATATATATATATATATATATATATATATCTATATATATATATATATATATATATATATATATATATATATATATATATATATATATATATATATATATATATATATATATATATATATATATATATATATATATATATATATATATATATATATATATATATATATATATATATATATATATATATATATATATATATATATATATATATATATATATATATATATATATATATATATATATATATATATATATATATATATATATATTTATATATACATATATATATATATATATATATATATATATATATATATATATATATATATATATATATATATATATATATATATATATATATAATATTTCATAACTACAAAATATTAGTTTACTAAACACTTTAGTACTATAAAATATAATCACAATAAAATCTTATCAAGAAATTGGAACTCTATTAAACAAACAATGAAAAAAAATAATACTATGAATATATTAAGGAAAATGTTACGGAAATTTAAAAATAGTGATGTTTACTCAGTAAAAATTTATGATAAAAATTAATAATATTCAATCAGTTTTCTTTATTCCAGGCAGGTCTAAATTGATTATTACGCAGTCCAGATAGGTTGTCTAGTCTTGTTGTCCCGGAGTGTCTACTGTCATGTCTGCCAGCTGATCAAAATGGATGCACTCGATAAGATAGTGAAATATTCATACCAGTGCCTCTGTAGAGATGTGCATGACTGATAAGGCAACACCGAGGATATTGGTTTAAATTGCTAATTCCAGCAATCCCGAGGACATTCGAGAATGTTTTCATATTACGGACACGTCATAAACAGCGACGAGATGCACGTGACTTGAAATTATGTGATAAGGTAATCACGAGAAAATTATCGCAAAAAGAACAATTCATCAACATATAATACTATGCAAATATATATTTAATACAACACATTGAAGAACCATTATTGTTTGACATGTGTGCCATAATTTCAACGTTTTAATAATTATGTCCACTTTTGTGAATGTAAGTATGTTCTTTACATTTTGAGGGTGTCCAAATATGTACTTCAAGTGTGTCCAAATACAAAAAGAAACAAAGTGTCTCTGCCATACAAAAAGCTTTCCTCGTCCAACCATTGTTGCCTCTAGTGAACTCTCGTATACTGTGTTACTTTTTCAAAACCTTATCCGCATCTAATGGTACTTAGGGCACAGCATCGTATAGAAACAGTGTTATCCTGATCGTTAAATACACGAAGGAAAGGTGATTAGCTTTCCGCTTCAGGTACCAGTCCAGAGTCATATTAATTAAATATTAGTCTGAAAAATCGCTAATATTTATTTTGACTAACCACTTCACTATAGAGGCGGACTGCTAGTTTGATCAAAATATCTCGAAGTTTCAAGCACTTGATTAGTGTAAATGTTACAATCATGGGTAGAATTGGTAAATTTCTTGAATGTTTTTCACAGATACTTTGTGGCACATTTTATAAATTTTATAAAATAAAACAACTTTGTTTTAACCACTTTTTATTGGTACACTTTATCCAACTGGTTTCGAAAACCTTGTCATCATCAAAACATTCAAATTTAGTACATTAACCCTGATGATGACAAGGTTCTTGTCGAAATCAGTTGGATAAAGTGTACCAATAAAAGTGGTTAAAACAAAATTGTTTTATTTTATAAATGTTACACGTGTGAAAAGTGATCACTTAAACCAGTCTATGACTGTAACCCCTGTAAATGTCCAGACTTCTATTTTTTCATCTATGTTGAGATGTCTTAAAATAATATAATTATATTTATATTTATTTTTCTTCTTTTTCCTGGCTCCATCCCAGCTTATCGTTTGTGCAGGCTGTTGAGGACAGCTTTCCTTATCCTCATAAGATCCTTCTTTCATGAGCAACGTCACCTATGACATGTCTTCAATTAATTTACAACATTTTGAGTGTGTCCAAATACTAAATGTGTAAATAAATTATCTGGTCAAATTATAAGCTTAATAATAAAAATGAAAATGGTATTTTCTGGCGTTTCTCATGTGTGTGATTATAATCCAGGATTCGGATCTCACATACTAATATAAGAGTTTCTGCTTAATAAAAAGCTTCCTTACATCTCACCAATAGATTTCTCTAGTGAAGTTCTAGTGATTCATGAACAAGGTTTCTAAATTGGTTCATATATATAGAACTTCCAAGAATTTGAGTAGTGTGGTTGTCAATAATGGGTAGAATTGGTGAATGTTACACGTGTGTAAAGTGATCACTTAAACCAGCCTATGACGGTCGTAAGCCCCGTAAATGCCCAGACTTCCATATTCTTCTTCATCTTTGATGAGATGTCAAAAAATAATATCTTCAATTAATATTTTCATTCTGCAGCATTTATGAATTCTTTGATATTATGAGAACCTGATCATATTGTGAACCATATGGATCTTACTCGAAAGACATCTAGAGGAAGACCCTTTAGATTGTAGATGTCATTCGAGAAAGATATGTGATTTCCTGATTCGCGATATAATCAGATTCCCTTTTTTATGTTATAACTTATAGATTAAAAAGATTTATAACTATACTATTTTTATTTTATTTTGCATACCAAATATTTTGGCATAAGATCACAAAATGTGTACGAATATGAACATTTTATAAATAAATATTTAAAAAAAATCATTTCGCTAATGGGGTGGAAAAAGGGTCACAAAAAGAAGGTATTTATTATTATTATATATTTATACTATACATTTCTTCAAACCTTTATCCGCACCCCAGTGGTGCATAGGGCACTGCATATAAACGCAGAGTTATCGTGATCATTAACACATGAAGGAAAGGTGATCAGCCCTCCCCTTCAGATACCAGTCCAGGGTAATATTGAATAAATATTAGAGTGAAAAAAATCACTTTTCATTTGACCCCCTCCCCTGGGAATCGAACCCGGGACCTCCAGAATGGTAGCTGAGCGTGCTGACCATTAAACTATGGAGGCGGACAATATATTTAGAACAAAATATTCTCTGACTAAATAAATACTGAAATAGAAAAAAATACAGAAAGTTTGGATTCTCTCCTGAATGCTGTATCATTAATACAGCAGATATTTATTTATTTTTGCAGAAATCTCCTAGCTTAAGAATTTTATGTGTTATATTATACAACATTTCGGCCTTTCTACGAAGATATGGTGATAAAACAAATAAATTTTGTAATTCGATACCATGCTATCTAATACCGAAGTCATTGAATTAACAAAACGATTAATTCATTAATTTTTACCGCCAATAAAATATAATTGTACAAAACAACAAACTGGAATGTGGTATGTGCTATAATAGTAAGTTTTTATTATAATCGTTGAAATTGTCGAACAATAAAACAAAATTTTAATAGTTTGATTTGAGTTTAATTTGCCATACTGGGAATACGAGAAAGGTATTTAACGTACGTTACGTTAATTTTATATCCAAAATCATATAAAAATATGTAAAATTACGAGTATTTAAAATCAAATTAATATTCCTTCTTAACAAAATAATAAAAGACTACAAGCAATATTAACAAGTTTGTAAAAGGGGTTAATTTCTTTTCATGTACTTGTTTTTATTGTATTAACATAAAGAATACTTTTTGAAAGCATTTAATGGAGTTTTTGTTATATGGATAATAAATATTAATTATTTATGGGTTTCAGTAAAAATACCCTTCCCAATAGGAGGTCGGTGGGTATAACAATCTTCATTTTTTTATTGGGTATTACAATGAAACCTGAAGATCTATATTAAATTTGAAAATAACTGTCAATGTACACATGGAGAGAATAACATTTTAATATTAATTGTCCTCAATATGATCGTTTTCTTTTTGGAAATGAATAAGCCAGCCTTGACATGTGTTCGACATTATTTTCAGTATTTTTTTATTGATTTTTCGCAATACTTGCAATTACTGTTCATCGTCAATATATTTTCCCCACTTGATAGTGTTTATATAGAGAAGTAGGATCAATAATATACAGAGAATTATTATTTTTTAATTATAAATATATAGGTAGTGTAATGGTCAGCACGCTCGGCCACCATACTGAAGGTCCCGGGTTCGATTCCCAGGGGGAGGGTCAAAAAAATATTAGTGATTTTTTTCACTGTACTGTTTATTCAATATAACCCTGGACTGGTACCTGAAGCGGAGGGCTGATCACCTTTCCTTCATGTGTAAACGATCAACGTAACACTGCGTTTATATGATGCAGTGCCCTATGCACCATTGGGGTGCGGATAAGGGTTGAAAAAAAAATATATGTACATATGCTTAAACATATTAACTTTCTTTAATCAACTAGAGATATCTTATCTAATAATCGTGTTTTTGACCGCCCATATAATTTATTTTTAATTTTGGTAGTTGAATCCTGTGTTTGTACTTATTACTTCAAATATTAAGTATTTTCGTTAATTATATATACATAAATAGTTTAAAACCGTGTTCGATGGCTATGCGACCCTAACGGATCCGAGCCAGACGTGACAGATGCGACAAATTTGACGTGGCAATCTGACGTTCTAAAATTTAATCTTCGACGTCACTTTTATTATTGTTCTGTCCTAGATAAATAAACAATTTATTAAATATTACAGTGTAGTGCCTTTGTGAATTTGGGTGAAGGGAGAATTTTACGAAAATGGCGCTGCAAAAATTCCCCCCCCCACATACACACACACATCCACACACACACACACACACACACACACACACACACACACACACACACACACACACACACACACACACACACACACAGACACACAGACACACACACACACACACACACACACACACACACACACACACACACACACACACACACACACACACACACACACACACACACACACACACACACACACACACACACACACATATACACACATTCACACATACACACATACACATATACACACATTCACACATACACACATACACACATTCACACATACACACATACGAACACGCACACATCCATACACACATGGCATAAACAAAAATTAATATACAAAATTAAGTTGAATACGTATCTCAGTTTTGCTCTTGTTAAAAAAAGTAACATATGCATCTGTTAGGTAAGGAATTAGGGGTCGGGCGGGGTCATAAATAATGTCAGTCAGAAGTAAGTTGGTGTATATGTGGTTACTGGTTCACGAGGAACTGCGCTCATCTTTTTATAATTCAACACCAACTGTGAGAGGCATCCTCGGAATTCACGGTCCGAGACAACTGCCACGAGCCGAGTTGTTCAGATTCATAATATTTTTTTCTTTCGACAATTCGCCTGCCAGTAATATGGAAATTATTGTACAACATTTTGAGTGTGTACAAATACTTGTTCACAAAATCTGGATTATCTCCAATTACAGGAGTTATTTTCATATTATTTTTTTGCATACTAATAAAAGATTTTCTGTTCAATAAAAAGCTTCTTTCCATCTCACCAATAGATGTCTCTAGTGAAGTTCTAGTGATTCAAGAATAATGTTTCTAAATTGGTTCATATATAATTGTATGGAACTTCCAAGAATTTGAGTAGTGTGGTTGTCAATAATGGGTAGAATTGATGAATGTAACACATGTATAAACTGATCACTAAAACCAGCCTATGAGGGTCGTCAGCCCCGTAAATGCCCAGACTTGGAAATTAATACATTATATCACCTATGTTTCAATGCAGTATCATTAAAGTTATTATTATAAAAAAATAACAAACATGAGGGAAATATATTATTTGTGATATTTTCTACATAAGGCTTATCCATTCAATCAATAATGCAAAAACATAATACTGCTGAAATGGTATACCTAAAACAATATGAAAATAAATAGTATTTCAATGTAGAACTACAAACTTTCTCGTATAGTACAAAGAATAGCATAAAAAAATCATGTTGGACGCTTTCAATATTTTGAATCTTATGTTACTTCTGCTTTGGACATATTCTGATAAATTAAAGATACGCCTTCATCTTTCTCTTTATGAAAGAAAAAATTGAGAGAAGTCAAAGAGCTAGAAGGAAGCAGATGTTCTGGATAAGATTTGTAGATTGGACCAGAATTATGAGCAGGTCCAAGCAGCAGAATACGGAAAAAGCTTTCTTCTGAGTGATCGCCGACGTTAAGAGGACCTGGTACAGCTCCGGAAGAAGAAGAAGAAAAAGAAGGTTAATATTTTAAAAGCATATATGTATTGATGTTAAGTTTAAATTGATTTTAATCATCCAACCCTCATTCCGGTGTTTAAAAAAATGATCGAATATTACTTGATATTGTTTCAGAGTAAGCTATTATAATTTTCCCAACAATAAATGAAATTTAAGTTTTAGTTTTACTAAGTATTTACGATTATTTATAAAAAAAATACTGTTTGACGTGTTTCGATACATTCCGCATAATTTTTAAATACCGTAGAGTGTTTAAAAATTATGCGGAACGCATCGAAACACCTTTTAAATTTTAATAAAAAGTGGTATTTACCAATCAAAATTTTAATTAAAAATGGATAGATATTACCACGAAGTAACTGCCGAATCAATTAATGAAATTGATCAATTGATGAAGACAGCGATTATCTAAAACCGCATTTTGCAGCAAACTACTAGATCAAATAGAAGTAGGTAAATGATTAAGAAAAAAATAAGATTCAGAATTTGTTTTCCAGCGAAGTGCCGCTGTAACAATAATTGCTCTAAAAATCACAATTATCTCATTACTTTATCCTTGAAATGTAAGATGAATGTACTAAATACCTATTTATTGATTTGGCGTTTAATTCGTAGAACTCCATTTTAATTTGTATTATAATAATGTATTAATTTTAAATCAAACACAGATTTTTTGAGTCTACTAAGTTGTATTTTATTAACAAAAACACATAAAAAATTATATTGTGACAATTGTTTCGCCTTGTTAGGGCATTATCAAACGCATGGCCTAACAAGGCGAAACAACTGTCAAAGTATAATTTTTTATGTGTTTTTGTTAATAAAATACAACTTAGTAGACTCAAAAAATCTGTGTTTGTACTAAATACCTACTAATTGGCGTTGATCAATAACATTCGTACGGGATAATTGACTGTTTTTCTGAAAATACACTTTTGTTTACAAACATGATTTTTGTCTTGAACATCCTCAAAAAACATTTAGGGTGAAATATGATTTAATATTAAATTTCACCTCCTATATTAAATTAAGATATAATTTCATCTGCTTTTAATAACGAGTATGGAAATCTTAATTATCGAAATAACTTAATGTGAATATTTAAGTTTTATCCATTTTGTTTCGATCTCATAAATGTCTTTTGATTCAGGAGCTAATAAATTTTGATATTTATTGAAGTTTTAGAACTGGATTCATCTTTTTATTTTTTTTAAATGTTTTTGCTGATACTTTGTGGCACATTTCATAAACTTTATAACATGAATAAAACACAAACTTTGTGCCTAACTACTTTTATTTTTTCTACTTTTATTCCAACTAATTTTGATGAGCACCTTTTTTTTCATAGATGGGAACGTTTGCATCATATAAATACATACAAAAAATAAATATGGTATAACAATACTTTCCCCCAGACAACACATTTGATTTTTCTCGCTTTGTAGTATTTGTGAATATATTTTTGCACAGGTTTTTTTTTTTAATTTCATCACTATTATATATATCTATATGAATTTAAATTTTGATGTTATATTCAGTTTCAATTTTAATACCCATGAGTACGAAACTCTCGCCCAGACAACGCATATGATTTTTCACACTCTATAGTATTTGTGAATATACAATATTTTTGCACGGATTATTTTTTTTTCTTTCATCGCTATTACAGATATCCAAATGAATATCAGTTTTGATGTAATATTTAGTTTCAATTTAAATACCCATGATTACGATACTCTCGCCCAGACAAAACATATGATTTTTCTCGCTTTATAGTATTTGTGAATATATTTTATAACACAGATTTTTTTTATTTCATCACTATAATAGATATCCACATGAATATCAGTTTTCATGTTATATTCAGTTTCAATTTGAATACCCATGATTACGAGACTCTCGCCCAGACAATGCATATGATTCTCCTCGCTTTATAGTATTCGTGAATATAATTTTGCGCATTATGCTGTTTAACCAACAGATTCTTAAAAATGTATCAGTATTGTACCTTTGTAATATATTGCCATGGGACATAATTTACGACTGCCCCCCATATTAATCTTCGCGCCTTAATTCGCTCAGCGGGAAGCACTCTGCTACGGGAGGTTTCTAACGAACACACATAATATGCATACATAATACACTTAAAATCACATTTTCTTTAATACACAGATAACAGGGTTAATACACACTAGACCATATCCTTTTATTTTTATTATTTACACTTATAATTTTACTAGTTACTTCATTAACAATATTATACAAGTGTATTATATATATATAAATATATATATATATATATATATATATATATATATATATATATATATATATATATATATATATATATATATATATATATATATATATATATATAGTAAAATTATAAGTGTAAATAATAAAAATAAAAGAATATGGTGTAGTGTGTATGTCTGTGTTTGAATATAATCCAGGACCTCACATACAAATGAAAGAGTTTTATGCTAAACAAAAAGCTTATTTCATCTCATCAATAGATGTCTCATGTGAAATTCTAGTGATTCAACCTCTATGTTTTTAAATTGAACCGTATATATCAAAGTTCCAAGACTTTGTGTAGCGTGGTTGTCAATTATAGGTAGAATTGGTGAATGTTACACGTGTGTAAAGTGATCACTTTAACCAGCCTATGATGGTTGTAAGCCCCGTAAATGCCCAGACTTCCACATTCTTCCTCATCTATGTTGAGATGTGAAAAAAAAAATATTTTTTTCTTTTTAATTGGAGATAATCCAGATTTGTGAGTAAGTATTTGGACACACTCAAAATATTGTATATTAAGGTTCAGCTTAAAAATCAAACTACATATGTCATTGAAAGGATTTATTACTTATTGATTTTAAAATAAGATAACGTAAGGGAACATTCAGTACTTATTTATATTATAATAAAATTAAAAAAAAATAAAAAATAAAAAATTGTATGGCGTGCGTTACTTTTACCACGTGTGCATTCAGTTTTAGCGATTCGCGGGAGCATTATGTATTTTTATATATTGTAAATATACTTACAAATCGAACTGCAAGTTACGTATTTTAAACCTTAATATGATAAGTAAACGCAAAGCAAATAAGGGAATAACCGTTACATCTACCATTCTTGTTATGATATTCAATGCTAAGATGCTTAAATTATTGTAATTATGAATCTGGAATTCAATTTGTTCCAATCGGAAAATTCCAATGTCCCATTTCACTATTTAATAAGGTCCGTTTTATATGAATATAAGATTTTTAGTTGTAAATTCGTTTCAAAATATTAGTTGCCATCGACGTACTAATGCAATTATTGGAATTGAAAATACATACTCGTATTTTTTTATTATTGGTATGAAAACAGTTAGTTGCATACGAGTATCATTTAAAATTTGAACCATTTATCTTTTTTTTGGTGGTTTACATAAAAATTTTAATGATATAATAATAATAAAATAATAATAAAACCCTTATCCACACCCCAATGGTGCATAGGGCACTGCGTCACATAAACGCAGTGTTATCTCGATCGTTTACGCATGAAGGAAAGGTGATCAGCCCTCCGCTTCAGGTACCAGTCCAGGGTAATATTTAATAAATATAACAGTGAAAAATCACTTATATTTATTCTACCCCCCTTGGGAATCGAACCCGGTACCTACAGAAGGGTAGCCGAGCGTGCTGACCATTTCACTACGGAGGCGGACTTTTTTTAATGATATAGAATTTTAAAATAAATAATTTACTCAAACTGTACTTTTGTTTTTAAAAAATATGTCTACGCATTGCACAGTATTTTTTTAAAGGAAACACATGTAAAAAATGATTGTTTTATCAATGTTTTTTTCTGTTAATTTGTGGTACATTTTATAAACTTTAATAAAATAAAAATTTGTTTTAAACACTTATTTTGGTGCATTTTTCCAACCGGTTTGGACAAGGATCCAGTCATCTTCGGGGATGGATATGCACTTAACTCAAAACTCAGGAATAGGTGATAAGGCGAGATATTTTATCTTAACTATAACTTCAATTTAAATTAATGCCGAATATCGATAGTATGCCTCGTAAAATAGAAGCTGTTTATTAACTAAGGCAAACAAGATTTGCACTAGTTTTCACATCTCTTCATTATATGCGATTCAATCAGAAAATGAAATGTTTTATTGAATGAATAATACACCAATAGGGGAATATTATTTAAAAATCCAGTATTGCAAATAATAAAAATGTAAAAATTGTATTATAATATTAACTTGTTGAACTAAGAATTTGTCTGACAGAATACAAAAAATGTATCATATATCCGCGGTCTCTTATAATCCATTGAATACATTATTACTAATTGCAGTTCTCCAAGTTGTTGGCCACACTGTAAACTATATCATATTGGCATAGTTAATTTTCCCGTAATTAATTTCATCGAAGCCTTTTCCTTGTTGCATTCCCACCCTAAGTAGTTGATTTACGAATTTCTTAGACTCGTATTCTATTTATTCCAAGTGATTAAAGTCCACTGTGATAGCGGTCTGGCGTAAGTTATGGAGTGGTATGCTGGTAGTGAATCTGCGATTCGCCATGCGTTTCGTGTGCAATTGTCCACTTGGATTATTTATCATAGTAAGTTGCGTGTATTTATGTCGGCTATAATTACAATTATAAACGTCTGTAATGAGAGAAAATCCTGCACTGAATATAAATTTTCTTATATGATAAAATTCCATGTAATCTACCTCCAATCTATTAACAGAAATAGAGAAAATTAATAATTGTACCTTTTTAATAATAATAATAAAATTAAAATAAGGAGGATAAAAGTAGACTTAATGCGATCGAAATACGTTGTATCTGAGGAATGTGCGTCAAAACGTTGTATGATAGATGTTCGAATGGTAATATAAGGAAAGAATGCAATGCTGAGATAAGCGTTGATAAAATTAAGAAAGGTGTGTTGAGATGGTTTGGGCATGTGAATTGTATGAGTGAAGAAAGAATACTAAATCAAATTTATAAGGCGAATGTGGCTGGTTATAAGCAGAGGAAGACCAAGAAAAACTTATTTATTAACTTAATATTTGAAAGTGGTCAGGTCAGCAGTCAGAATAATCGGCGATTCCGTGTTAGGAGATAAATGAATATGGAAGAGGCGAAGATAGTTTGCAAAGACTGATTGGTGTGACGTTATATTTTCTCTACCTACCCCTGGGGGGAAACGGCTTTGTGGGTAGTTTGTTTGTTAATTTTACATGGAACTGCCATCTTCAATGCATTAAAATATATGTAAAAGTACCTCTTTTTATAACAAGCAATCATATTGAATCATCGATCTTTTTACCAATGTCAACGGGCATGTTAGCAAATATAATATATATTTTAAAGAAAATAAAAATTCAATAACAATTATCTTAATCGCGAAGACATAAAATGAGTCATTCAATATACAGATTAATTATCTTTAATAAAGGCAGTTTCATGTTTTCCTTGTAGCTCAAAAAACTATATTCATGTGCTCAGGAAAATTATTTTAATTAAACACCAGGACAGTTGTAAGTTTAAATTTAATCTTAGCGCTTAGTTACTATAGCTTATGGTATATCAAATTACAAGCATTCATTGTTTGTGCATGACAAGTTCATTTTTCACTAACGTTTCTCAAGACGCGAAGAAGATGTATCCTGATAGGTGAAATTTCCTAGGGTAGGCTTTAAAAAACATATTTTGTAAAATAAAAATTAATAAATTTTGTATTTAGCATTTAAAATACAAAAACGGTTCGACAAGAGTAAATCTTTAAACTTATTTTTTATTTTAATTGCATAGACATTCATCTACAATATGATATTTGAAACAAACTAACTGTACCCGCACACGCGTTTCTGTGGCTCAGTCTGGTTAAATGAAAAATAAAAGAAAAAAATACGCCTGTATTACAATGCAATATTTTGTAAGCATTTCAAAGTAATTTGTGAATATTTTTAATTTTTAAATTGAAAAAAACGAACATTTAAATTTTTATTTATGTAGAAAAATAAATTAATTTTCCGAATACATTGTAAATATGTTTTTTTACTTAGTGTTTTTTTGTGAGAAATATATTAAGTACCTAAATGGGCAGGTCCCCATAAATTTTTGAAAAAAAATTGTTCATATATTTGGCAATTTAAAACTATATTTAAAATGAATGTCATGTACTTAGAATACTTACCAAGTCGAATTATGATATTTTAAAATACATTATGAAGTTTTTAAGATGGTAATACGAAGGTCTGTCAATTTACAGGTCTGACGACATGACACTGAATTATAAATATCAGACATATTTAAAAAAAACTTATCTGCGGTAATTTTTTTAATAAATTGCCTTGATGAAATCCAATTTTTATGGGGTAGTAAAAACAATAATTGTGAAAAATAATGTTCACACTCAAAATATTGTTTAAAATATTTTTCTCTACGCCACTGGAAATTCTATGTCCATCTGCCTAATTATTGTATACAGTAGCAACGGTAGTTGTAACTATAAAACATTAAAGTTATAATTTGTGGTAAATTTTCTGAGAGTAGCTCTTATTAGCTGAGATTTTCAGTGAGTCACCGCCTTCTCGAGTTTCCACTTCATATTTCTCTATCCTTTATTCAAGTGTTTGTTAAAATTGTGACTCATAATAATACAAAATTATTCCTTTTTTAATAATAAAGATTTGTTTAAAATATATTAATGAATATTTCTTGTTTGCCATGGACCCATTTTTCTTAAATAAGCATGAAAATGAATCCATTTTTTTAACATGAAAACGGATGATTACTTTTAAGGAAAAAAAAAATAATCACACAATGTGTGAAATGATAATGATATTATTTTTATTTTATGTTCAAACATTGAGAATGTCGTTTCTTAATATAAGACTTCTTCACATCCATACATATTTTTAAATTATTATTTTGATTCGTTTTTAAACGTTATGTAGACCAATCATTTTTTCCGTTTTTTTTTCAAATTAAAAATATAAAAAGATATCAATATACCATAAATACATTTAGGCAAGCAAATTGGTTTATACGTGTGTTTAAATAATAATAATAAAATATATTTGAATAATGTATACATCGCCATTCTCGTAAAATACTACCTCAAAGGCGCTTCACTGTGATTGAATTGGGCAAAAGGAGTTTGTGGAAATGATTTCCAAATAAATGTATTTTTAGTTTTTTTCTGAAGATCATCTTACTCTCACTTTTTTCACCACTGGTAGAAGAGCATTCAAGTCACCAGTTCTACGATGCATTTCACATTTTTCTCAAATTATGCTAAATAGTATTTACTATGTTAAACTATAAATTAAAAACCGAATCCATTAATAAGTTTATCGTTAGTTAAATGAAGGCAAGGTATCATCCTGCGCTCCAGGTACCAATCCAGGGTATATTTTATAACTGTTAGAATAAAAACTGCTTTGATTATTTTGTCCGCCTCCGTAGTGTAATGGTCAGAACGCTCGGCTACCGTTATGGAGGTTCCGGGTTCGATTCCCAGAGGGGTCAAATAAATATAAGTGTTTTTTTCACTGTCATATTTATTCAATATTGCCCTGGACTGGTACCAGAAGCGGAAGGCCGATCACCTTTCCTTCATGTGTAAACGATCAAGATAACTCTGCGTTTATATGACGCAGTGCCCTATGTACCATTGGGGTGCGGATAAGGGTTTATTATTATTATTTATCTTGATTATTTTTCTTACCTTGTGATCTAATCTGGGAACTTTTAACTTCTTACCATCACACTACGTAGGCCGACAATACTAGTTTAAGATAAAACATTTTAATTTAATTCCTTTAATATTTTTTCCCACGATAGTCTGACTTATTAATTTTCACATTAAAAATATTCATTTTACCAAAATCTTCAATAGCATACTTTAAATATGAATCAGAAACGCGGTCGAAATCTCCAAGGAGATCAAATCTCTTTGAAAACTATTTGAAATACTTAGTTTTAATGCGATGATGGTTCGGTATATAACGTGAAGAATAGTTGTATGGCGCCCGAAAATCAGTAAACATTAGGACTAGACTCGATCCGAGATCTAATCTAAAGCACGCGCAAGTAGCGAGTTTTGTATAACACTGTATTAAAATGATTCAAAGATTCGTATTACACGGTGATGAAAAAAAATATCGATTTGAATCCCGGCAACATGTATTATATGTTAAGTGTGTTCAAAATATTGTTCACTATTTTTAGATTTTGCTTCACATGGGAATTTTGTATATTAAGATATTTTTTTGATATTTTCCATTATACAAAGATGATGGGAAATATGGAAGTCTGGACATGTATAGGCCTTACAACAACATTCTGGTTTATACACGTGGAACTGGTGAAGTTTCATAAAGTTATCACTTCGACCAGCCTATGACATGTAGTAAGCCCTGTAAATTCTCATATATCCATATTCTTTATCATCTATGTAATATTGAAAAAAAAACTGTATTTATACCATTCTTTACTCATATCTACCATAAAACAATATTTTCAATATCATAGCTACATACACAGGTATGTATGAATAGTTTATAATATACAGATATTATAAACTATTCTTTGGAGCTTCAGAGTACCTTAAACATACTTTTAAGCTATTTGTCAGATATTTTGTTTAAATTATTCCGGTGGTGCATAGGGCACTGCATCATATAAAAAAAAATGCTATTTTGATCGTAATACATGAAGGAAAGGTGATCAGCACTCCGCTTCGGGTACCAGTTCAAAGTAATATTGAAAAAATATTTGAGAAAAAAAATTACACATATTTATTTGATCTTCCCCTAGGAATCGAACCCGGGAACTCCAGTACGGTAGCCAAGCGTGCTGAGCACTACGGAGGCGAACAGATTTCATAACTATGGTTGAAATTTTCTTCTATTTGAAAACATATTTGTTACATGTTTTCAACTACATATTACATACAACTATACGTTATTACACACGTATATAAACTGAATTTTACGGTAGCCTCTCTACTGAAGTAAATAATCACAATATACCAGACAGACCTTATATTTACCAGAAACACCTTATACCTTATTCCAAGAAGCTGATCCGTTTACTCGCTATGTTTGTCGTGTATAATTGAACATTGGTTCCGTGATAAGAAATCAATTTTATCACTTTAACTTTCAAAGTAGACATTTACATTTCAGAGGCCTGAGATTGAAATCGTTAAGAAAAAATTAAACACCAAATGAGCCGACGCGCGGGGACAAACGCTCGAGAGCTGTTTCGGAGGAAAATTAGAGATAACATCGCATTCCGATGGAGTTTAAATATAATTTGATGACTAATTTGATATTTATGTGAGCTTTAAAGACCAATGTTCAAATTAATCTCTTCTCCTATACTAAGGCGTGAAACGTATACTATCTCGCTTTGAATGAAATCCAACAGTTTTGATTATTATATATTTTTTACAAAATTTTTAGTTCCCAAAAGTTCACAAATCTGGATTATCCCTAGTTAGGAAGTATTTTGTAAATATTTTTTATAAACATATTGTAAAAAAATAAGTCCTGATTGGAGATAGTCCAGATTTATGAACAAGTATTTGGACACGCTCAAAATGTTGTAAATAAATAAACTGGTCAAATATTATAAGCTAAAATAAATAGAAAATCATGTTTCCAAGCGTTTCTCATGTATGTGAATACAATCTAGGATTCGGATCTCGGAAGCAAATTGAAACAGCCTCTGCTTTATAATAGCTTTCCTCCACCCACCATAGATGGCTACTGTGAACTTGCGCATACTGTGTTATATGTTTGATCAATATATCTAGAGGTTTTAAGAATTTGAGAAGTGTGATTGTCAATCATTGGTAGAATTGGTGAATGTTACAAGTATGTAAAGTAATCACTTATCCAAGCCCATGACGGTCGTAAGCCCTGTAAATGCCCAGACATATTTTTCTTCATCTATCGTGATTTATCCATAAAAAATAAAGTTTTTTATTTAATGTTTGTTTTGAATGATTAAACATATAAATTATTGAAGAACACGTTGTTTCTTAGTAAATGCATATGTGCAATGCCTTGCCTTCACACAATTTAATTTACTAATTTTTATTTCAGTTTTTATACCCAGTGTTTTTTGTATAGAAAAAAGTTCCTGCTAGAAATACCTACTACTCGTATGGGTTAGTGAGTTACTGTGCATATTTAAGTTTGCACATAATTCTAAACAATTATGATATGAGAATCTCTCCATTCCTTTGGACTGTGTGGACACGAGTGAGACAAAAAAAATCAAAATTTTTAGATACTTTGTTATTATCGTTCAAAATCGATTGATACAGTTTTTTTTTGCTAAACAAATAGAATTAAAAACAATGTACCTTCATTTCAATACACTACTGCAAGATAATGGTGTGCAATTTAGAGTTGAATGCGTAGATAAGAACTCTGGATTATATCTAGTGAAACGAGATAAAGGGTTGTTTAAGGTTAAGACCGATTTATTTAAAATAAATAAAATGAAAACTAGCAAGTGATTTGAAAAAAATAAACATTGACTTATATTTTCATTTTATTTTATTAACGAAAACAAACGATTCGACATTTTATTTTCATTTCAGTTATGCGAATTTACCAATTTTTATTACAATTATTAAATTTTCATTCTACACTTTACTTACGTAAACTCTAAAATAAATTATGATACCTCATTATATTACAAGAAAGTATTTACTGCTGGTTCACAAATTTCGAACTAAGGACATTTTGATATGTAGTATTTTTACGCAGAGCTGAAAAGTTTATTTTTTAACAACGTAGTGTGAATAATTTTGCTTTTGGATATGTATTTCTAATAGCTTTTCAACCGCTTATGGATCTGTATTGATAGTATGTAAAGTTAACCGACTAAACTATTGGTATTCTTTTTATCAAATACAAGTAAATATTATCTATACCGCGCAGTCCAATTGGTATAATGTCCGTATGTAATGACTTCATGCTATGATCATACATTTACCCCTCATTTGTGTATATTTAATCCATAATTGAATCAGTTTTTCCCCTAAAAAAAGTATACAAACTGATTAAAAGTACTTATCACTTTATATCTTGCTTAAGTAATAAAAAATGAGTTCTTTAACAATTAAAATTTAACATTTCAATTCAATAATCTTAATCAAAATTACTTTTATGTTTAATCTGTCTGTTAATTAAAAATGAATGTTTAATTTACAAAATTTTGAGTGTGTCCAAATACTTGTTCACAAAATCTGGATTATCTCCAATTACAGGAGTTATTTTCATTTAAAAAATAATATGAATGTTTAAGGTAGAATTAATCTATTGGTAAAATAATCAGATATTTTTTAATTAATACTTTTAAAACTGTAATCTGTTTGTCAATTGTGATATTTAAGTTGAACAAAAATTTGTATAATTGAAAAATATTTTAAGCATTTTAATTAAACCTTCTAAGAAGCAATCAAGCAAGCAAAGAACGCGATCTCCAAGTGATAATTTTTCTCTTACTTTATTTGAGACATCTAGACACTGTATTTGAGGAATTAGATAATTAAGCATAATATCTAAAAATCATTCACTTCAAAAACTTGTGAAAAGTGCTTAAAGTCTTTACTTTTAAGAATAAATTTATGAAAATAAAATACTTAATCTATATGTTGATTAAAAAGAACCGATTTGGTTACAAAATTTCTTGTTCATACCATCATTCGCTTCATAAATTAATTTTACTTTTCTTTCTTCACTCATTCGATACGCATGCCCAAATCATCTCAACACACCTTTCTTTATTTTATCGAAAATTATTATCTCACACTTAGATTCATTCCTTATATGACCATTCGAACATCTATCATACAACATTTTTCCGCACATTAGAGAGAACGTATTTTGACTGCATTTCGCCTCCATTCATTCTTCGAAATTTAAGAGAAAAGCAAGTTATTTGGTTTCCAGTAATGTAATTAAAAAAATTCTACTTCCAAATTATTTTATTTGTGTTTTATATTGAACACCCCCGGCATCTCGGCGGAAAGCTTTGGATTATTTCCTAGCTGGACCTTTGCTTTTAACATTGTTCACAAAGCAACCTTCAATGGCCAACTTAGTCCTTTTAAAGGTCTTCCCATTGCAGTATGACCGTACGGACAGTGCCACTGTGCGGCCATATACACTTCCCGCTGCATTGTATTGCACAAAAGTGCATCTAGGGTAGGAATTAAAAATTAGGAGTGGTATCAACTTAACTGTTTCATACCGAAATAATTGCATGACTGACTTAAAACCAATCTTTAATTATTATAATTTCTTGCTGCAGACCAATTCACAGGATTGAGACCAGAGACAGAAAATTATATACAATATATGAATAATAGTATAGGTAACAAACAATTAAAGATTTCTGTCCAGGGTATATACATACTAATATATATATGGAATAAATATCAGAATGAAAAATCACTTTCAGATATGTAGTTTAAGCCCCTGAGAATCGCCTTCGTAGTGTAATGGTCAGCACGCTCGGGTACTGTTCTGCAGGTCCCGGGTTCGATTTCCAGGGGGGTGGGGTCAAATATTTATTTAATATTACCGTGGACTGGCACCTAGCGGAAGGCTGCTCGCCTTTCCTTCATGTGTTAATGATTAAGATAAGTTTAAATGATGCAGTGCCCCCTGCACCATTAGGATAATAAGGGATAATAATCGAGCCTGGGACCTCCAGCACGGTAGCCAAACGCACTGACCACTACACTACTGAATACGTGAACGAATTTACATTTGTTATAATTTTCTATTGTCAGGTTGTGGTCCCGTGGTTAGTGTCGCAGACTCTTGAGTCAAAGTCAAAACATACTCTACCACAATTTGATTATTATTCTTAATAATAAGCCGTTTAGGATTACGGAAATAGTATGAAATGTTATTTTTATGAATAATAAAAACACTAATATTTCTGTTTAAAAAAATAATAAAAGTGGCTTTCTATTCAATTTCATTATTTTAGTACATAAACATTATAACGAAAACAAATAAAACTTTCTGTAATATCAAATCACAAAAAAGTTTCGGCCTCTTCCGTAAACAATCCCCTACAAGAACTTCTTACGGCGAGACTTTTTCTGTTCTTTGTAGTATGTTTCGACTGAAAGCGAGATAAATGGTTAGAGTAATGTTAGTTTATTTTGGAAAATACCCCTGTCTTAAAACAAAATCATTACATATCGGACGAAGTTCATGACAAGAGCTTGGAACTCCTGTGAACCCTGCAATGTGGGCCTTTAAGCTGCTTCAGAATTAACCTCACCAAAAGATAATTTCGATGATATACGTACCGTTTTTTTTATACCTATTTATTTTCAGTTTTTAATTTATGATACATGTATTCAGCAAGTTAAATTGTTTCTTCAAAAAAATTGTTTAATTTTTTGTTTAACTTATTACTAAATAAGGTTTCAAATATCATTTCAACGTATTTTATAGCGTTTTTCACTATTTTACGCGATAATTATGAACTAACTAACTATCACGCTGCTTTCCGTAGGGGTGGGCAGAGATAAAAGAACGCCATGCCACTCTGTATTACAAAGATTCTTCTCTTCTTCCACATTCATGCATCTCCTAATACATATGCGGCGATTATTTCGTCTCTTGACCGAGCTGCTTTCGAGAATTCGATATACCTTATCATGACATTTTTTTCTCGATCTTTCTCAGATCCTTTTTTCAATTGAATTTGCTTCATTAATTTGTTTTGCCGTCCTTTTCTCACTCATTCAATCCACATGCCAAAACCACCAATGGATATGATTTTGTAAAAAAAGTTGCGATTTTAGAAGTATGATATATATTCCTTAGATATGTATCGCCAGTAGATAAATATTTCCTAAAATGGATTTCATTTGCACAAAAGTGTTGCTTCCTCTACAGAAATAGGTAGTGCTTTAGATTTCCATATAAGTGAATAATGGTCCGTACTTTGCTATGGAGTAAAGTGTCCTGCCATTTAGGAAATGTACGCTGTTCGAACAATTTATAAGAAGTATAACCTGGATGGGCATATATCTAAGAGGAAACATAGGAAATAATTAACAAATTTCAGCTCGTATTTTTTAAAATCATGATCCACACATAACAAAATCTATGGTTTCCATTTTTGTGTAAGTATGTGAGTACGTCTGGGTAAGTGAGTATTAAGTATATGAGTATGCATTATATGCCAATAGGATTTATTATATTCATCGTTTACTATATGAAAACAAGGGGATCAGTCCCACTCTTCAACTACCAACCCAGAATGTAACTTAAAAAGTATTAGAGAGATTTTTTTTATTAATTATGATCCCCCGAGGAATCAAACCTGAGGGCTTCGGCAGGATATCCAAATGAACTAACCAGTAACTAACTAACTAACTATACTAATATAAGAGTTTCTGCTTAATATAAAAGCTTCTTTACATCTCACCAATAGATGTCTCTAGTGAAGTTCTAGCGATTCAAGAACAAGGTTTCTAAATTGGTTCATATATATAGAACTTCCAAGAATTTGAGTAGTGTGGTTGTCAATAATGGGTAGAATTGGTGAATGTTACACGTGTGTAAAGGGATCACTTAAACCAGCCTATGACGGTCGTCAGCCCCGTAAATGCCCAGACTTCCATATTCTTCTTCATCTTTGATGAGATGTCAAAAAATAAAAAAAATAAAAAAATAATAAACTAACCACTACACTAAGGAAGCAGAAAAAAAATTTAAATCAAGTTTTCAGGCGTCTCCTGAATGTTTAATAATTCGTAAAGAATCTTACATATATTTAATATCGGATCTCAGCGAAATGAAAAGCTTACTCAGCTCAACGATCGATGATGAAGAGAACTCACATGTGAAGGAACGTATCAGTTCAATAATATAAACAAAATTCGAAGTTTAAGTAGAGTCATTGCCAATTATGGGTGTAAAGGTGAATGTTACACGTCCATGAAGTTCTGAAACCACCAAAATCCTTCTTCATCTATGTTGAGACCTCAATATGAATAACTCCTTGGTGGACAAAAGCCAGATTTCTGAACAATGATTTGGACACACTCAATTTTGAATTTTTAAAATTATTTAAATACAACCTTACTAAGCAACTATATTTATGCACATATATGGATTATATTATACCGCCTTAACCATGAACTTGTCTACGCTATTCACATAGATGCCAAAGTAAATAAATGTATCTGTACGTATACCTATCAGAGATGAATTCTTTTTATCCCATAGTATAGGGCCTATGCCTAGTCGCGTACCAGCGCAGATGCCAAGATAATGGCTTACAATAGCAGGCCGGTAGCTAAAAACGCGGTAAGCAAGATCGGTATCCGTATTGTTAATCCGGTAATTTGAATTTATTGCACAGATAGCGAGTGCATGTATAATGAATGGTCGGTACCAATGGCGGCGGCGTTTATCGGCTTGACCGCAATCCAATTTGTCGTTTGCCTCGTGTTGCAATTTTTAACATTAATTACCTATGGGGCGTCATCGTTCGTTGACTTATTGCCTCCCTCAGATTTCAAGAATAAGGAATGTCGAATTATAAAAAAATAACAAAGGGATATATCTTCATTTGTATTCCTCATATTTTCAAAATTTTGCTTATTTTAAATAAAAACAAAGGCAAAAGCTTTGAATTCGTCCGAGAAAAAAATAATAGGTCTAATTTTTACAATTTTCAAGCTAACGATTTTCATTATTTTCTTTAAATCTATACAAAACATATGTGTTTCATATTTCATATCTACTCTTCATGTTTTCAGAACCAAATGCTTATTTTCAATAGTTACCAACGGTTTTTTAGATAGTCCAGAAAGAAAAAGATATGTGTATTATTTCAAATTAACAAATGATTGATTTTTTTATATTTCTGGATATGTGTTACAAAGTGGACGTGTTGTATTCATATAAAAATATATCATGCAATATAATAAATAAAAAAATAAATTTAAAAAATACTTCTTCTTGCTTTCTTCCGCACCAATGGTGCATAGAGTACTACATAAAATTGATTCATTGCAGGTTAATCTTTAATTATATGAAGGCGAGGTGAAAAGTCTTATGCCTCAGGTACCAGTTAAGGGTAATAATATATAAATTGTACAGGAAAAAAAATCGAATAATATTCTATAATTATAGTTATGAGTTAACGGATTTTTTTTTTTAGTGTGAAGAGTAGAATTTGTTAAAACCTAAATGATTATTATTATCTTCTCTATCTTTTAAGTTTAAAAATGACAAATAATTCATATTATTGCTATAAAGAGCTAATGTATTATTATGAATGATTATATAAAAAATGTACCTACGAGTAGATTATTTTTAACTTAAAAATAAAGAATGCATGTATCTTAAAGGTTACTTTTTATCTTCGTTTTTAAATTAATGATTACGTATTACTTATTGCTTTAAAAAGTATTTATCCAACTTGTAAGATCGTTAAGAACAAAGCGATTTAATTTGTTCGTACATACTTTATGTAAATTGAGTTTTTATGACGCTTTGTTTGTGTTCGTATTAGTGTAACATGCTCTCCAGCAAGCCCCATCCTCAGTGACAGGTGATGAGAGTCAACTGATTGACAGGTGAGTTAGTCAGGTTTAGAAACACCCCAACATCTCAATGTGTGGATGTCCAGACCACCCGCAGTACATCCTGACGGCGTCAATCACTCCCAAACTAGGCGCATCATTTCCACTGGTAATTTAGTCAAATTGCTCCTAAACCAATCGTTTAATTTAAATAATTCGTGATAAGCTGGCACGACCCAGTCTCTTCGTTGGGGAATTCTCTCTATCTACGTGCGATACTCTTACATGATGATTTTTTTTTCTTCTGAACGCTTGAATGAATACACATCAAGACAGAGATCATTCGCTAATCTCTAAAAACTTATCTCTAAAGACCATACTGGTATTTTACATGATAAAATTAGTTAGGATATTGGTACTATAAACCAAGCTAGGACATAAAATACCAAACCCTCTTCTAGTGGAACGAAAGGCCTATTGACGACAGTCTAAATTCTAGTCAAAAATGCGTGGTAAACTCTCAAACTCGTTGAAAATAAATATTTATTCTTTTGCAAGGCGGGAATCGAAACCGTGACGCCAGTTTCGCAATCGAGCATCCATCGAACTACGCAGCGGTGCCTGTCCAGATATATTTTTAATAAGTTTACTTTTATATATTGAAGACATTTTTCGATAAAGTCATTAAAATACAAAGGTCTCAATTAATAAGATATTTTTTATCATAAAATGTATTAAAATACCGAGATTGCACGCTGCTTAATGATGAAAAATATAACCTTTAATGCCACATAATATCATTTCAAGTAGGCATGGTTTAATTTGGTTAAAATATTCAGAAATATCTACATATAAATATTTTTATTGATAACTCAATACTGAAGAAGAAGTCAATTGGGTAGAAGGAAGTCTGGGTATTTTAATATTTCTTGGCTGCCTATAATTGGTTTATTTAAGTGACCACTTTATACACTGTGCAACAAACACTTAACTACTAATAATTAACATCTTTACTGCCCAAATTTTGGAATGTTATAAATATGTTTCAAAATACAATATCAACAGCATTTTCCGAGTAACTATGTATTTGTCTTTGAGGTCTTAAGTTTAAATTAATAAGTTGTGATCACCTAATCAGACAAAGATAAGTCGTAATCCCTGTAAATGTCCGGATTTTCATATTTAAATCCCAATGGACTTGAGTTTCAAATTCCAAATGTATGTTGAGCCAATCACTTAATCAGCCAATGATACGTAGTAATTCCTGTAAATGTCCAGACTTTCATATTTAAATCCCAATGGACTTGAGTTTCAAATTCCAAATGTATGTTGAGCCAATCACTTAATCAGCCAATGATACGTAGTAATTCCTGTAAATGTCCAGACTTTCATATTTAAATCCCAATGGACTTGAGTTTCAAATTCCAAATGTATGTTGAGCCAATCACTTAATCAGTCAATGATAAGTCGCAATTGCTATAAATGTCCTGACTTTCATATTTAAATACCATTGGACTTGAGTTTCATACTCCAAATGTATGTTGAGCCAATCACTTAATCAGCCAATGATACGTCGTAATCCCTGTAAATGTCCGGATTTGCATATTTAAATCCCAATGGACTTGAATTACATATTCTAAATGTATGTATGTTGAGCCAATCACTTAATAAGCCAAACGTAATCGCTGTTAATATCAGGACTTTCATATTTATATCCCAATGGACTTGAGTTACATATTCCAAAAGTAGATATCAGGCTTCCAATTATCGCAAATCTCACTCTGGTAAAACGATTATTGCAAAACTCTTTGTTTCCTTCCCATTGATAATATTCTCACGATCTCGGCTGATCTTTTGCGAGCCGCCAAGCCGAAAGACCCCTCAGAACGGACGGGCGGCTTTCCTCGGGGTCTCGCCGTCGAGGGATAATTCTCAGATGATTGAAAACAGAGAATCAACATGACACTCCGGCTATCTGTACTGAATGGATTCGTTATTTATTAGGCAGTAATGGGATGTTATTGTGCGGTAATCAATTGCCGGCAGGGCGATTAGCGTCAACTTGTGAAGTATCGACCGTTATGAGAACGTGGCAGTATTGTTGGAGTCTTACTAATACGGAATATTGAAATCAAACAAGGATGCGTTTTTAGATCATAATAAATATTTAATATACCTAAACTTTATCGCCAACTTTGATTGCTAATAACGTTATACAAAGAGAAAGGGGTTAGAACATATAATACAATATTTTATTAATTGTTTCGGCATTTACTTTGTAGTAAGACGTGACGAAATTGTAAAAAAATAACACATGTTTTTTACCACTCGAGTAATATTTAATTAGACCTGAAAATGGAAGCATAATTAAATAAATAAATAATAAAACTCAAGTGGTAAAAAACAATGTTTTTCGTTTACAATACAGTAATATGTATAGAAAAGCGATCCTTGGTCACAAAACAACAGATATACAAATATGCATGTAAAAAAATCAGATCAAATTTTATTTAAATGTTTGTAGGATACTTACCAAATTAGTTTGTATTCTGAGAAACACCTACAACATGATTTTTTTTATTCAATTTATAATTTTATTTTATTCACAACATTTTGGATGTGTCCAAATCATTTTGCATAAATCTGGGTTCCTCCTTTTAAGAACATCTAAATGTAAACATAATTCTAAGGGCATAAATCCAGATTTAAAAGCTTTATCAAAGCAAACATAGATACTGCTACGAACTCGCACAAAACGGTACGTGAGAATTATATGATATATTTATGAGTTAATTTTTTTGATAGGGTTATTGTCAACCATGCCATGGGTAGAATAATAAATGTAACATCAGTATTATTTAAACCAGTCTTTGATATGTCAAAGACCAGTTTAAACCTTGTGAATACTCAAATATATATTTTTCTCTTCCTCTATATTGAGAAGTCAAAATGTATGGATAAAAGTAGTATTTCAGGCGTTTTCTTGAAAGTCGTCAACAATAGTGGATGATTTATCATTTCTTACAACGGCATTATTCATATTTAATTATATCAATTATTTAATATTTTGTCATAAAAATAGTAATTATTATGTAAATTATATATTCTAGTTAATTCTAGGTTATCATTATCCCACATTATCACGGCTTTATTACAATGTAATAATGTAATAATGCAAAACGATCGCATTATTTATAGCCAAGCTATCACTCGCGATGCTGAGATAAATGATGGACAGACAATATGCTTGATACAAACGATTGTCACATACCGTGTTATTTATGGCGAGTAATTGCCATTCCATTGGGAGGTGTTATCAATTTCAGAAAGCATTCGCTATGGGTGTATCAGCAATGAACATTGAGCGCTAAGCCCTCCTTTGTTTATACTCACCAAGGATTATTTAGATGAAGGTCTATGGATATTAAATCGTATTATGATCAGTATTCAAACAATTATGCGTTATAATTCATTCATTTACTACGAATCAGAATAATGTATCTTGATATTTACTTATTAAGTTATCTTATTATTACATAAAAAAAAAACAATGAATGATATATTAGTATATTTTTAAAACATATTTTATTGCATAGCATCACTAACTAGGGCAATCGTCAAAGACAGATAAAATGATTAAAAAAAAAAACGCAATAAAAAATAATTAAATTGATTAAACAGAAGATGAAAGATATTATATTTACAGGTACAGAGCAATAATTTGGTCCTGTACACGATATACATCTGGACATATTGAAGTATATTTATATATATATATATATATATATATATATATATATATATATATATATATATATATATATATATATATATATATATATATATATATATATATATATATATATATATATATATATATATATATATATATATATATATATATATATATATATAAATATATATATATATATAAATATATATATTTATATATATATATATATATATATATATATATATATATATATATATATATATATATATATATATATATATATATATATATATATATATATATATATATATATATATAAATACATTTTAATTTGACTAATGCTGATTTATCAATATATTTATACTTACATATTTAAATAAATCAGCTTAAGTCAAATTAAAATACATCTAAATAAAGCAATTTTTTTTAAAAACAGCAACATATATTAATTTTTTTGTTCCATCCACTTAAATATAACATAAGGTTTTTTTATTTTACAAGAAGCTTTACCGTCGAAATCGCTGTATCTTCCTTAGGAAAGGTTTGACAAATAAAATACATTATGGCTACTAAAAATAGCATTTTTGTCGTCTTATTGTTTATCATAATTGAAAAATACAGATCTTCGGCTTACTGTGACATTCGAATGACAATATTTTATTATTGTTACATTATATTTTTGATGTAGATCGTAATAAAAATAAATCATTATTTATGCAGAAATATCGTACATTTATTGGTAATAAATTATATCCACTTAAAAATAACACTATGTTTGTTTTAATTTTCCAAGAAATCGTACCATTGTAGTATCCATTTCGAAAGAGCTGAAATAAATACAATAAACGCCTAGTTACTGCACTCGAGCCGTGCACTAACTGACCAAGCGATGTGTAAATCCATATGGAGAGAAACGAGGCTAGGAGCTCATTACAGAGTCCAAGAATCGAGCTAAAAAGTGATAAATGAACAATAAACATGCATGTTATTTCCTTAAAAGATGCAAAAGTGCTCATAAGCTATTTTAAATAAATTATTTATCCCATAAGGAACTTTGATTGTGAGCTGTGATTGATGAACAAAAATATTAATTCAACATTCCTATTTAAGGAATTTCCTTTAACAGTGTTGAATAATTTTTATGTGCACCCATTACTCAAAAGCTTTTTGAGTATCCATCTATTTTTTAAGAAAACTCTGTAAAGAATTGAACAATTATCGAAGCTTTTTGAGGATAACTGAAATAATTATTTTGAATGTATATTTATTTGACCTTGCATTAAAATATAAATCGTAGTTTTGTTTTTCATTTTTTGTTCTACTTTCCATTCCTTTACAAAACATATTATTCTTCAGCAATTAATTTTCTGTCCAAGAGGTCAAATTTTAAAATGAATTACTACTTCACGAGAAAACTAAACCATATTTGATGACCTTCAAAAAAGAATCCTAACATATAATTTATAATAATCTTAACATCGATTAAAGGAAGGTTGTTGTGGTTCTGGATATTCACTTATCGTAACCTTTTGGCAAAAATTTAAGTATTCAAGTACCTACATTTATTATTGAAGATATATCGATGTTGAGAAAATCACACGAATTGGAATGCAGAGATTGAAAAGAAATTTTACAAATTAATCATTTGTCTTCGGAATAAATCAATACTCGGCGCCCTCAGCCGACGAATTACACGAGTAAATTGAAATTTTAAGTTCCAGAAATTGTTTTAACTGAAACCAATAATTTACTCCGCTAGCTTGGTCCCGTATAATGGGTCTCGTGTAAACGTCTTGTTCCAAGAGCGAGTGTGTTGCCATTCATTATAAGGCCTTATTAAACATGATATATTGACCGGGTAGATACAAAATTTCGATGTTCCTTAAACGTAGACTATTCCGCTTGATATAGTTATACCGCCTTGGCTCGGTTTTTCAAAGCGGTTCATCGAGTGTCATTTTTTTTAAATCTAATAAGTGAATATATTTGTGAAACATTTTATCCATGCATACATTTTATTCTTGAACGTCCAAAATCCAATGTGTGAATATATTTGCAAAATATTTTTATTCTTGAAAGTCCAAGACTTCTTGCCAAAAAAAACTTGTTTATCGGAAAATTTGGGAAGAAGAAGAAATTACTACTCACACTTATACGCACTCAATGGTGCATAGGGCACTGCATCATTTCATCACTGATTGTTTTTTATCACGAAGGTTTTTGGTATAATATAAGATACCTATATAATGATTTAATTAAATTCTCTAAACACCGAGAGTACAAATGTGAAAAATTTTAAATAAGACTTAAATAAATTTTTAAAACGTTTTTTTAAGAAATAAGTTTTGTTCAAAAATTTTTTCGTGGAACTGTATTTTATATAATTAAAGGAAAATTTTATTGTTTTCGTCACTTTAAAGTTGTTGTTTTATTATATAAATAAATAATAAAGAAAGAAAAACCTATAAAGTTGTTTCGTGTAAATTCACCATATTTCATACGGATGGGGAAAAACTGGACCTTACTGAGATGAAGTACCAAACCGCCCCGAGTTATGTTTTAATAATGCACGGATATACTGTCCCTTCAGCTGTTAATAATTACCGAAGCCTATAAACATTTCATAACATAATAAACACACTTGTTACAATGTGCGTGTCATTTACTTCTACGGTGCATTTCCCTCCAGTAAACCATCGCAAGCTCTAATGTCTGTGGTTGAATCCCACTATCATGTGCAAGTGGAATTTGTAATACTAAATAATTATTTTGTCCCCCTCTGTAGTGTAATGGTCAGCACGCTCGGCTACCGTTCTGGAGGTCCCGGGTTCGATTCCCAGGGGGGGTCAAATAATATAAGAGATTTTTATAAGAGAGAATAATATAAGAGATTTTTATACAAGAGAGAGACAAATAAATATAAGAGATTTTTTCACTGTAATATTTATTCAATATTACCCTGGACTGGTACCTGAAGCGGAGGGCTGATCACCTTTCCTTCTTGTGTAAACGATCAAGATAACACTATGTTCGTATGAAGCAGTGCCCTATGCACCATTGGGGTGCGGATAAAGGTTTTATTATTATTATTTATTAAATAACTATAAAATGCATAAAAAATCAAAAGACATACGTATCTAACAAAAAAAAAATTAAGAAAACCATAGGTACTAAAATAATACTTTCTTCATGTTAATATCGTAATTTAAAATAATTCCTCAGTTACGCATCGAAAAAAAATCATATTAAGTCTTCGGCAAACTTAAAACGAGTCCACATTGCAATTTGACTAACAGCTTTAGTCACTTCGCTAATTCACATAAAACGCATTGGTCTAAGTCCAAAATAAGATGGTCAGTGGGAGTGTCTCTTAAGAACAAAATAAAATGTTTACACTTTTGTGGAAGCCTGGGTGTAACAGACATCAATAGTAAGGTTGAGGAAAGGCACTTCAAATGGTATTAGCACATAGGACGCAGAGAATCTGATCCAGATCAAACCAGGCAATCGCCATGGATCTTCTTCGAAAGACTTCTAGAGGATGACTAGAGAATTTATGGTTGATGTAGAAATAAAATATGATTCGAAGGCATGGACCTAGGTGATGTTACCCATGCTAGAAGGATGTAAAAACTGAGGACGAGGAGTGCTGACCTCAAAAGTATATAATGATGATAAATTGGGATGTAGTCAGGAAGAAAAAGAAGATCATAGTCTATTTCTGGCTTTGACCAAGGGCGTATGAAACTTTGCTAATTTATTTGTTTATTCATGGAGGGACTTAATACAAACTCAACCTTCGTTACCTATTTTATACTAAAATGTATTTTATTTTTTGGTAAGTGCTCTCCAAATGTCAACATTAAGAGTTATTTTGGTTATAAGTAATGTGTAGGATCTGACAAATAAGTACTTTAGTTCATACTGTGTAAAGCATTTATACCTTTCTAAAAGTACTTTGATGAACTCTAGAATAAATACTGACATAACGTCTACTTTGCGTTGTTTTTGCAAATAAAAAATCATGAATGTTTAAAATAAAACTAATCGTTCTACGTTTTGAATGAAAACCTTAACGCTTGTAATTTTTCTGCTAAAAGGTTTCTATGAAATCCCACCCTACGTAAAAATAAAAATGGAGATTAAAATTTCAGATTTTTTAAATAATTTCATGATATTATTTTTATTTACTTTAACAGATTGAAATAAAGAGAAATTTAGATAGTTATTTTTTTTAAATCTTCATTCAATTCCTTAATAAAATTGCATTTCATATTAATTGATATATATCCTCGAATAAAACTAACTAACTAATTAACCATCACGCTGTTTTCCCGCAGGGGTAGGCAGTGAGTATAGAACGCCACACTACCGCTCTTTCACATTCGTGCACCTCTTCATACATACCAGCCGATTATTTTGACTCCTGACTCGACCGCTTTCAAGTATTTGAGATATCTGATCAGGTCAAGTTTTCGGTCTTCGTCTGCTCCTTTTTCCAACTACATTTATCTAAAATTGGTTTTACGATAATAGTTGTCTCAGCTTTGTATTCTTTCCTTATTTCACTTTTTGAACATCTATCATACATTGTTTAGTTGCATATTCGTCTGAGAGATCGCCTTCCGACTACATTCAGTCTTCTTTTATCCTTCTTTTACCAACTCCATGCTTCACTTCCAAACATTAGGGTTGGAACCAGAACTCCGTTGTTAGTCAGAATGTTTTTTTTCCAGATAAATATATAGCGATGGCGTCAACAGACGTAACATCAATTAAAAATTTATTATTAGATTAAAACCAATATTTTTAGCTTTTCCACTTTTTTATTTGACCAGCGACCGGGTTTCGTCGTTACCGACATCATCAGACCAGTCTGATGATGTCGGTAACGACGAAACCCGGTCGCTGGTCAAATAAAAAAGTAGAAAAGCTAAAAATATTGGTTTTAATCTAATAATAAATTAAAAATGCAATTCCATCACGAAGTGTCAGTGGATAATATAAATCTATCAATTAAAAATATCAAACCAATTGTGAAAATATGTATTGACATCAATTTACCTCACTGTTTAAATTCTTACACCAAATGGTCATTTTGAAATACAACCGTAGTACAAAATGTAAGTATGTTTATTTAATTGAATATCTGTATTTTATAACATTATAATGTTATATTTGGCGGATATATTTCCAAAGCGAAGTTTTTACCAAAAGGGCAAGGATGACATAAAAATGCTCAATATAAAAGAAAAAGTTATTTTAAAAAAACATACAAACAATATTTTTTTCTTAAGAATTTTTCTTCGGTAATCAAAATATAACTGAAATACATAATTTGCATATCAGTTATATTTACAGTGACCAACTGTTTTAAGTAATTTAAATAACTTTAGGATGAAAAATTTCTCAAATATTATTTCCTCATTTCAATATTAATTAACATCTCTTTTCACACAAAAATAATCACAATCGTGAATACATTATTTCTTTGTTTTTAATTGATGGCAAAAGTGTAAAAACGGTTAAATGGCACTCCTGAACATTTTACGTTTTGTCAGTTGGTCACTTTCTCTTGTACGACTACGATATATATTTTTGTATATCTTATCTGCACCCTAAGGTGAATATGGATTGCCAAAACTGGGTGCAAATACCCTCTATACTTCATAAAAATTCCTTTTATTTCTTCAATTGAAAATATGTGGTTTCTCTCATTTCCTGAACAGAGATCACCCCCGAGCTTCAGGTACCAGCCCAGGGTAATATTAAATCAATATTTTAGTAAAAATCACTCAATATTGTACAAGAAAAATACTCGTATCTTTACCAATTGAGTTTATTTTATAACGACTAGTTTCGGGAGCTATGCTTCCATCTTCTGGTCTAAATGTATGTTCACATTTAGACCTAAAGATGGAAGTATAGCTTCCGAAACTAGTTGTCATAAAATGAACTCATGTGGTAAAAAAACAAGTGTTTTTTATTTAAAGTTTCATCATGTCTTACCACAAAGTTAATGCCGAAACAATTAGTAAAATCATTTCAATTTATTTTGACTTCCTAGGAATGGGACCCTCGATTTACAGGATGGTAGCCAAATGCGCTGACCACTATCTACACTACGGAAACGGACCAGATCTGTTATAATCGTATCTAAATATTGTTTAAAAATGATTAATAACTGTTTCTGAAATTAAGTCCTAAATTTATAAGACAATTTTTATTTTGTTTTTTATATGTATTATTTTCTGTATGAATGTCGTAAGTAGACATTTATGATAAAAGCTTTATAAAAATTCAATAAAACTCTCACAGATAGATCGCGTTTCTAAAGTCATATACTTAGACGATTTCTTCAGTCCTAAAACTGAGCGAACGTCACATCAATCCGGTTTCAAAGTCAAAACGCAACAATGCTATCTTAATTGAATATTTCAAAGTGTTATGATGCAAAACCTGGCGGCACATACTAAGGGAAGTATGTACCCATGCACATGAGCGGTCTCTATCAAAACAACGAGACAATTCCTCCTTCCGTGGTGTCGGCACAATCTCCGCGCTGATCTGCACGTTTTGTGGACCATGCCGTTTCTAGGTAGAAACTTGGTACTCTATTCAGGCCTAATGTCACTTGGCCCTGCTTCTAAAACAATAGTTCTCAAACTCTGTTGCCTCAAGGACCCCTTTTCATAGGCAAAACTTGCCTATAGATCCTGAGTGAAAACCTACATAAATGTAAAATAGAAAAATAACAAATTTAATTTGTTCATGGATTTGACGTTTAATTTGTAGAACTCCATTTTAATTTATGTATTAAATATTAAAATCACACACCGATTTCAAGAGTCTACTAAATATTTTTTTTTATGTAAAACATATAAAAATATTTTTTGTGACAATTGCTTCGCCTTGTTGTGGCATTTTCAAACTACTGACAGTAGTTTGAAAATGCCATAACAAGGCGAAATCACAAATTTTATTTTTATGTGTTATTTATAATAAATACAATTTCGTGGGCTCTAAAAGTCAGTGTTTGATTTTAATATTAAATACGTATTTTACAAAAACAAATTTAACTTGTATGTGTTGAATGGTAGGTTAAATTAAATATAAATAAAACATTTAGTTGGCGAAGTATTTTCTGCCCATTCGATGTCTTACTTCAGATAAAAAATAATATGAAGTGATTGAGAAAGATGGCGTTATTACCGTTGACGCAATTCGTTTTAAAATCAGCTTGAATTTTTTTATAACTCCCATATTAATATTAAAATAATGTGTCACATTTTTTTTATATTTTAAACCTTGCACGGACTCTCTGACGTAATTTAAGGACCCCAAATTAATTTTTATTTTCTAAGGACCCCCTGAAATATTCCTGGGAACCCTTGGGGTCCGTAAGGATCACTTTGAGAACCACTGGTTTAGAAGGTACCACGGAACTAGTATCTAAGTAAAACGAATCTTTATGGTCTCAGATAATACCGGCCTTACGTGATATGCTAATGTTACTTCCGCGAACTCAATTAAACAAGGCAAACTCTGCGAACTAAAATACTGTATAAAAGTGATATTTTTATGAAAAGTTTTTACTCGTCAGTAACTAACTAACTAACTAACTAACCATCACGCCGCTTCCCCGCAGGGGTAGGCAGAGAGAATCGAACGCCACACCACTCTGTCTTTGCAAACATTCTTTGCCTCTTCTACATTCATGCATCTCCTCATACATACCCGACGATTATTACGACTCCTGACCCGGCCGCTTTCAAGTATTCAAGTACTCGTCAGTATCTTATTATTAATTGATTTTACATAATTTGTGGAATGGCATGATGATTTTTATAAAAAAAAACTTTTAATAGAATATGTTTAAGTTTATTAATGTAAACACGATTAAATTTCGGAAACTAATGTTTTCGTTAACAGATAAAAATATTTATTGTTGAATCCAGTGAAACCTAGTGAAGTTTATATTTACACCTATTGACAAGTTCTTGAAACTAATCGTGTTTACATAAATAATCATAAAAGTGGACTTACAATTTTTTTTTGCCATATAATTATCTTTTTTGAAACATGTTTTTTAAAAATCATCAATATTTTGTGGTTAGTTATCTGTACAAAAATATAATTTTTGTTATCATTCATGTTGAAAAATAGATAAGTACCTAATATCCTTTTAGAACTTCACGAATGTTGAAACATTTAGTGTAAATATTAATGATTTAGTTTTATACAAATTTTTCATTACTATTTGTCATGTTTTAAATATTCGTCTTTACTCTGTTGTATATGACATTTGGTAGACATTTTTCTTAGTACAAATTATACATTTTACTCTCTTCAGTCTTCCCAGTTTTAAACTATTATTCTGTCAGTTCTAGCAACTTTTACTGTATTCCAAGCATAAGAGTACTTCTAAAACAATTTATTTTAATATTTTACTATAATTCAACAAAAGGGGGAGATGTGAATCAAAGTTCTCATAATTTTTGGACGAAAGGTCGATACCCTATGGTCAAAGTAATAAAAACATTCATGAAGTATTTTATTTTATCTCAAACAATAATGTATAATTCAAAACGTACCTGATCATCAATTTTACTCTTTTGAATAATTTTGGTAATAAATAAGGCTATTTTATATAATACAGGTTCATTATATAACAATAAAAGTTTATTTTATTTGTGCCTTGCAAATTTTTTTACTATTATTTTATTATTATTATTCTTGGCCTTAAGGTAAGGTTTGTAGGCTGCTAAGGTTCATATGCCATATACGACATACAATGACAAAAATTATTTGTCCGTTCCATTAATACGTAAATTGACATCGTAAATGAAAATGTAGCGTTATCTTGAGCGTTGTTGTTTCATTAGGTTCAAATCATTCAAGTTTCAGAACTCGTGAGTTTTTGGCCAAACATTCGATCACTGTTCTTCCCCACCCACCCTTCTCACCTGATCTCGCTCCTTCTGATTTATTATTTTTCTCTAAACTCAAAATACCTTTGAAAGGAAGAATATTTGAGACGATTCTCGAGATTAAGGCAGATGCGACGAAGAAGCTGAAGAACATCACGAAAAAAGCATTCCAGGACAGTTTCCAAAAGTGGAAATGCCTTTGGGATAAATATGTGCATCGGGAAAGTGAATGCTTTGAAGGAGACATAAACTTTACATGTAAATTGTAATTTTATTAAAATTAAACACTTGAATATACCACTTTAATGAGTTTTAATTATATATACGGCTAGTTTTGAAAACTACAGATGTTTTAATGTGAAGTCATGAATAATTATGAAAATTTAGAAATACATAAAAATTAATTCAGATAAAACGTAAATTAATAATATACTGTTTCAAAATACGTCACCATTATTATCAATGTTTCCTTTTACGAAAAATCTTGTTCCTTAACCCCCCTCCTTTTCCTATATTTATTAACCTATGTATACACCTAAATATATTTTTTGTTCGTTAGTTTTAATTTGTACCAGAAGATGAAAACAGCTGTCGTTTTCGAAACTAGTCGTAAATATAAATAAAACTCATTAAAGTGGTAAATTCAAGTGTTTAATTTTAATAAAATAATCGTGTCATTCTACAAAGTTAATGCCGAATCAATAAATAATGTAAACTGTAAGTTCAAAATAAAGTACATTTTATTTTATGACGTCAGTCTACGTATCAATTGTGTAGGCCAAGTACAATGCAATGCAATGGAAATGAAGTATATGTTTTCATATTCAAAATCTTAGTAAAATAATAAAAGTAGAGGAACATATTGTGGGTATACTGGCAAAAAACGTTAGCTATAATATCCCTGTTTGAATAATCCCTGTTATTCAAAGCTTTTAGCCTTCATAAAATACCCGCTAAAAAACTTAAAGTTCAATATACTTGTAAAATCACATTAATATGATACTTCAAACTACGTCGTGTATTTTGCCAGTTCTATAAAAACGTTGATAATGTTATAATATGCAGCATCAAGTCAAAATTTCATATTTTCAACATAACGTTTCTTTTCCAACATACCCACTTATATTTATAGATGATATTAGATAGCACGTATGTGTATTCGTTATAATGTGCAGTGTTTAGTCCGATATGATAAATCAGGATGCTGTAATCGAATCTGAAAGTTCAATTGAAATAGAATCTCTTTGCGTAGTTTATTGACAATACAATGCACAATTCAATTTACCAGGACTGGACCTATAAAAGCACTATTTTATGCGTTTAACAATCGGTTCTTGTACATCTGTTCCAGTGGTTGGAATGAAACAATAATGGGAATTATAATATTCAACCCATAGCATAAAAACTGCGTATTAAAAGTTATTTAATTCTATCAAGTAAACATTGAAATTAAATACCTTTTTTTTTCCTAAAAATCTACTTATCATTTTTTTGCCATTTAACATAGAATATAAAAATCTATGTATTTAAAGAGCTTATGATCTGTGTAATGATAGGTGGTATCATAAATGAATAAAACCCAGTATTTGGAGACACTGAAAACGTTGTGAACTCTCCTTATCATTCATCTTTCACTTTGTGTAATACCACTTAAAAGCTTCACAATTACCAATTTCCGAAGAGTTTTTGAGTGGTATTACACAAAGTGAACGACATATGTTAAGGAAAGTGAAATAATACCATAAAATAAAATTAATAATGCTTTTAAATAGCAAAAAAATGCCAAATGGTGAAAAAATGAAAGAATGCACAGCTGATATAAGCATAATCGATAAACTTGAGAAAGATGTCTTGATATGGTTTAGGCATATGAATCGAATGCGTAAAAAAAAAGTTATGATGTAAATGTGGTAGGTAATAAAAGCAGAGGAAGATCGAGGCAAATTTGACATGATTAAGTATGTATTTTAAATGCTCGAAAGTATTCAAGTCAGAAGTCGAAATAATCAACGGGTCTGTATGAGTAGATGCATGACTGTGGAATAGGCGAAAATTGTTTGCAAAGACAGATTGGTGTGGAGTTTTATTCTCTCTGCTTTTCTCTCCTGCTTGATGGTAAGTTACTTTTTTATTAATATTTTTTTCTTTTTTAACAATGCAGAAGACTTCTTGCACCATCTACCAGGTTAGCATACTCTATAGGTGAATGTGTGTAATGTGTTAGCAGCCTGCATGCGTCGATGTCGATACACAGTATTCAGTTGGTCGCCATTTGTATTCAATGCACAAGGGCTAATATGGCGCGAGAAATATTGACAGCGCGGTAATTTATCTCCTAGGAAAGGTTATTTCATAGTACTGTAGCTTTTATGGCTTGAAATCGGAGAATCAGAAAGAGTTTTATGTGCGTATGCACAATGAAGAATGAAATTATTCAAACAAGCACCTTTCTTACGTGTGGAAAAATATATTTTAAAAAAGTAATATATATTAATTCACTTATTAAAAGTATACTTACGTGTATGGTATCATATATATCCGAAAAACGAAACGAATAGTTTATGATCAAAAAATAATTCAACTTATTTGATGTATGTATTATTTTCTTATATCAAATGTATATTAAGTATTTTTTAAGATTTTATGAGATTATATTAAACAATACAAAAGTTTTATTCTTATGCAAGTAATTCATACAACAATAAAAAAAGTTCAAAATTGGCTTTAAAAAAATACATACAGAAATTGTGATAAAACTTTTTTTTAAACGAAATATATTTACAAAAAAAAATTGTTATGGTTTTTTCATTTGTTTGATTTTTTTTCATTTTATTCTTCTTATTTACGAATATTTCTATGTTTTTTCGTAATTTTTATTTTGTAGGGTATTTTTTCTTGACGTAGGTTAATTAATATAATTTATAAGAAAATAAAAATATTTTAACTAGTTTTTTTTACCGTGCTTTTTTAAAAATTAATTTAAAACATATAGCCCTAAGGTCCAATCTTATATGTAGAAATAAATTTAAAAAAACACATCCTACTTAAAGCGATGAACATATTTTTAAAAGGATAAGAAAGAATCGTTTATATACATCTTAACCTTTTCAATAATCTCTCTACAGATGCGCAGTACAATTCGTTTGGATTTATAGTTCTATTTAGCTATAAAGGGAACGCGCTGTGCGCAACTTTGCTGTAACAATCACCGCACATGCGCACAAGAATTTATATTTATACACATATATTATATGTACCAAGCTACATTCAGGGCATCTCATACATCACACGGTGCGAAGAGAAAGGAAAGGCTTTACATGAAGATCGTTCCGTAGGCAGTATTCTGAACGCCATGCAATTTACCCTCTGTATAAATAAAGGGTTGAATTTAACAATCTTTTAGTTAAATTTATACAAAACCCAACGAATAATTTCACGAGAAAATTACGTCTGTGATATTAAAACCAACCTAAAAAAACATATTTTATTCATACATTTATATTTAAAATAATTAATTTTCTTTGTATTCTTGGTGTAGGCCTTGTGGCCTGTTTTTAACAGGGATTAGCCTCTTGCGATGTTGATGACCAGCTGTTAATCCATCTCTTAGGTGGTATACTTTGGAGTTGGCAGTGAGTTTGCAGTGCAGTATGGGGGAGGGGAGTCTGGTTGGTTCCATTCTCCTAACAAGAGCTACCCTTGTCTTTATCGTTGCCTTCTCCACCTAACGACATCTTCGATCTCACGTATTTCTCCTATCTTGGTACTCCTTATTCTATCTTGTAGACTCTTTCCAGATATGCTTCTTATGGTCTTCATTTCCGATTATAATAATTACTATTCTCAAAGTTTAATTGATACCTGAACTAAACTTTGAAAATAGTTATTATTATATCTTATTAGCGTTTACAAGGCATACGAGCACTTATATCTCGGGTTGTGATCCTGTGGTTAGTGTCGCGGACTGTTAGGACTCTAAGCCGCTTAGGTTAACGGAAATAGTAAAAAAATTTAAGTATTTTTGTAAATAATAAAAATACAAAGTCTCTCTATTTTTTAAATGAACACTTATTAAAGAGATTAAGTATTTACTTTTAACACCGTGTAATATTCACCCATGATTAATATTTACCTTTCTCAAATTTCAGCTAATTGTTTTTATAAATGTATTATTAGATTTAAGAAAAATTAAAACGCTTCCATATTTTAAAAATCTCCTTATCATTAATCGTTCACTTTGTTAACACCACTTTCAAAGTGGTATTACACAAAGTGTAGAATGAATGATAAGGAGACTGTTACATTACCATACCACAAAGTTAACAATGCTTTTCATTTACAAAATAAATCCATATTTTCTTTTAAGCTACGCTTAAGGTGAGGGGTATTGACTATCTCGCCTTAAGTAAGGGGTTCAGAATACGCCATCTAATGCTGAACGAGTATGCACATGGACGTGTTACGACTACCACAATTAGCAATGTTAAGCAGATGCATTGATTGAATGTTTTTAAACGGGCATTAAGTGTCGTAGAAAGTAAACAGTTCCTATAGCAAATTAACCAACTATTAAATTACTTTTCAACAGAGATTTTGTACATACATTTTAAAAATAGTTATCAAAATTAATATACCGTTTGTGGCCTTAATGTTGTAAACCTTATAAAATAAAATAACTTTGTTTTAACCACATTTTATTGGTTCACTTTATCATCATAAGATATCATATTTTTTAAATCATATTTTTTAAATCGTATTTTCATATGGTGTACGGAATGCGCGGAAGTTTTTGGTAAGGGAAGGGTTATTAACCCAATGTTTTAGAATTTAGTACATAAACCCTGATGATAAGGTTCTTGTCGAAACCGATTGGATAAAGTGTACCAATTAAAAGTGGTTTAAACAAAGTTGTTTTATTTTATAAGGTTTATAAAATGTGCCACCAAGTATCTGCGAAAAACTTTCAAGATATTAATGTTAAATCATTTACTTTCCATTTAAAGGTTTGACAAATAGAAATCCATAATTGTTACAACTTTTGAAGCTCTTAAACTCTGCGTTTTTATAAAAATTTTAGATTTATATTTTTTTGAGGTGTTTATTTCCATGAATAATTTTTTTGTCAATTCGGTGATCGATTACATACGGTAGGTAACGTTTAAACTAATAAGAACAGAGAATATTAAAATTATACCAATACGCCTTAAATCACTTTTGTATGAAATGTGTACGTACAATTCTTTGTAAATGTTCATTGCAATGAATTATGTGTAAGTAATTTATAAATATTTTACATTTTCTTTACCTGAATCAAAAATATAATAGATGCCTCTTTTACAGGATTTGTAAGTTATATCGATCTATTATTTTCTAAACATAACTTTTAAAAAATCTGTTGATCTGAGGTGGGAGAGGCTGTATATAATATAAACATATCTCATATTGTCAGACGTACACACGTGTTATAAACTGACCGAACACAAAATTTAGTTCATTGCATTTGTCATGATGTTAACAACGTTATTTCAAACAATGGAATGTTGTAGTTTTTTCTCTTTGGTATTCTTAAGTTCTTTTTCTCTCAAAAACAACTAAAAGCTCCTCCTCTGTGTACTTTTTATTAGAATAATGAAAAGAATTTCCAAATGATAATTTAAAAAAAAAATCTTTGTAAGTACTTATGTACTTTGAAGTTTTTTTTTCATTTTTAATGTTTTTTTCTTGTGATATCTCACTATTTTTGGCAATACCTTGGCTAAAATAATACAGATTAAGAAACAGGTGATACAAATGAGAGAGTTACTATATCAGTATTTCAGTAGTAATCTTTGGGAGGGGTCATGGCCAACTAAATCTAGATTTTTGTCACTCTAGCCCTGTTCTGATAGCTATCATCTTGAAGTATATCTATTTCTAACCTCACATCAAAAATGGCAAGAAACAAACATGATGGAAGTACATCTGTTTCTCTCCTACATTATTTGTGAAAAAATATTTTTCGAAATAATTATATCTTTATTTTTAATAAATCTATCATCTTTAGAATAAAAATTCTTGATTTTGCCTCCATTTTTTCAAGTCTAAGACAAAAATTATAGTTATAATTGAAATAACTAATGTAAGTTATATAGAATTACATGTATTCATTTATTTATTATTGTTTACTATATTTATTCCATTTTCTTCACATGGTACATTAGCTAAATAAATATGGTACTTTACATTTTACAATAACATACTCTATTGCGATTTTGAGTCAAACGAGAGTTTATTCACATACATATTATATGACTGTGTATTCGAACATATTACATATATTATCGTGATCTATCCTTTGCATGGTAAGAATTTGCATGTAATACATCATGTCTACATTGTTTGTATTGTATTCTCTTAGGGCATATGTTTGAAGCAGTATAACTACTTAGTAATTAATTAATGTTTAAAACGATGCTTGTTATTTAAGTACTACGATAAAATCATTATCGTACTTAAATCCACATATGTTTGTTTTTAGCATGGAAAATTCAGTTTGTAGCTTAATTTTTATACCTAAATTGCTCAGTATCTATTACCAGGGAATCATTATTTATAATGAGGAAAATTAAAGTATTGATTGGCTAAATACCTATGTAGTTTTCAATTATTATTATTTTTTAATACGGTATAATGTGTATAAAAATACTCAATATTTTAAGAGTATGTATATAAGTTAAAAAAATGTTAAATAATTTTTGTATGTATTAAAAATATGTCAGGTATTTAAACTTAAAGCTTTCTGACATCAAGACAAGTAGAAGTTTAAGCAGGTTTTTTTGTATTTTTTTTGTTGGAATAAATATTCCCTGTATTTTATTTGAACTGAATAGAAAAATATACAAAAACCAGAAGCATTAAAAAGCTGAACTCGAAACACTATGTACATTATTTTAGTATAAGTTTATTATCTAAGTAGTTATATTATTTTTTGATAAAAATAAAAATAAAATAAAATAATAAAATCACGAAATAATGTATGAATTTAGTATTGATACTTTTGTTGATTGAGGCTCTTTTTACGATACAGAACGTAGTTTTTGGATATAACATCAGAATCCCTCAAGATCGAAAATTCCCTGATGATGTCGAGATGATAATGAAGCTTAAAACCTTTGAATCTAATGAGTAAATCTTAATTTTATATTAAACATCCTACTAATAATTGAAAAGAAACTGCGATTTCAGGTAAAATACTACTTTTCTAAATTGGAATTTCGTCGGTCTGTGGTTTTGAATATCGTTCAATTTGTTAAAGAATGGTTATCAGTTAAAGTAGTATTTTAAATTTTGAATTTTGTCGAACTATGATTTTAGGTATTTGGTATTTGTCGATTTATACAAAATAGTTAACGGATGAAAAAGAATTCTAAATTTGAGTTTATTCGAACTATTATTTCTAACATTTGTCGATTTATATAACAATGGTTCTACAATGTTGATTTATGTCAAAAAAAACTGGAAAACTTTGGAGTTGAGTATTTTACTTAAATTTTTAGGTGGTGTTTAAACGTATACAGTATATTTAAAACATTACAATGCAATAAAAGCAGCTTCGTATATTGCTCGAAATTCATCGACCTTGTTTCATCGAATGTTCGATATTTGCTTCATATATCAAGATCACAGTGCCATCATTCAGCTGGCCCATACGATCATTGGCCCGTGTCATGTAGTAAGGAAACATCACACCTAAATCATCAGCACAGCGGGACCAGGAACAACAGCGATATGGGCTTATTCTCCCAGTCGCAGTCCATGTGATAGTGATCGATGTTTTGACAACGATTCATTTTGATTGTATTCTGATTATACTTTTTAATCAATTGAATTGCTATTTTTTAGACAAAATTTTAAAAACTGTTAATTTTAGGAAACTTTATTATTCGTAAAACTAATATTTCATTTTTAATTAATGTTTAACTTAGTAAATACCTCTTTTTCTTAAAATTTACTACGGCACGTGTTTCGATGCATTCCGTATCATTTTCAAACAGATGCATCGAAACACGTGTCACAGTTGATTTTAAGAAATAGTGGTATTTACTAAGAAAACATTAATTAAAAACGGATAGATTTTACCACAATGTGATTGCCGAATCAAGTAATAAAACTTGTATTTTTATTCATGAAATTTGTCATCAAATTTAGATTCAATTAAAATAACATAAAAATTTTGATTTTAAAAACTATTCTTATTCAAAGATACTTCTAATTTAAAATGTTGAAAAAACTTTTAAAATGATTAATTCGACATTTGTGTTTTTATTGTCTTGTGTATCAACAAAACATTTTTCCTAGCAAAATATGCATATTTATCTACTTTTATAATTAGTACGTAATTTTGTATTTCCAAAACCCGATAGCTCAAAATCAGTTTTTGGATATTATAAATGTTGTTTTATTATCGGCATTAATGTTTCACTTTCTTTTTTTGGACCAAAAACTATCATTTATATTTAAACAAAGATTGAAATTGTAAGACACCTTAGAGAAAAGGTATATTGAAAATAAAGACGAGATTTATAAAAAAAATCAAGGATAATATTTTCATGGGTTTCAAATATTAAACATAAATGTATCATTCCTTCGATGGAAACATATACGAATCACTAGTATAGAAAATTTAAAATGGTCTTCCAAGTTCTTATTTAAAGTTTTTATTTAGAAACTTTATATCTTGAATAACAATCGCACCGCGATGAAACATATTACATCTGAAAAAAAACCTGAATTGTGTTACGGTGCACATATCGCTCACTCCTTTCAAGAACGTCATAAATCAAAAATCGACAATTTTCAGTTGTGCATGTTTTCAGAATGCCCAGAAAATGTACTATATCCCAGCAAAAGAGGCATATTTTTAACTTAATATTTACCCGCTACAGGACAGAAAATGTTGTTTTTGAATTTTGAAGAAAAGGCATTGTTTAATTATTTTTTTAAATATACTAAATATTTTTCAAATGGAGAAAAAACCCTCAGGTTTTACCTAAAAAGATCTGTTGCACAGTAAAAACTTCAATAAGTGGCTTGATATTTATTTTTAATATATTGTGTTATATTTTTAAACTTTAAAAACGTTCTCCTGAAAAATCAAGTTTTTTGATTTATGACGTTCTTGAAAGGAGTGAGCGATATGTTTATACATATATAAAAAAAAAAACAACGTTAGAAATACATACCACAAATGTGGAGGATCTCACCAAAAAGTTACATCTCCAATATTGCACAAAAAATCATTTATAAGCAAATTGGTTCTATTTACTTCATTCTATCGAAATATTAATTAAAGTTAAAGCTAAAACGTGACCAATCCTGTTTTAAACTAATGTGAAATCATTAAATCGCACCAAAACGTAACAATTTAACAAGCTAGAATTCCTGATTACATAAAATCATTATCAATGGAAATGTAACGTTTTGGTGAGGACCTCCAATGTGCTATTAACCATCAACAGTACGCTTCATGCCTTATATTATTTATTTTAATTCAGGCCGATGAAAGTCCACTGTGTTTAACTTCCGAGACTCGACGGGCGGACGATTACTGTCCATCACCTACCTCTCTGAATACTTCTGTATCATCCATCATCCCGCTCGTCATACCTGCGCGCAAACAGTGCGCACGAACATTGGCAGACTGATTTGTATCAATATCAATACGGACGTGGACTCGCCCCTCAATACGCTCGATAAATGTGATTTGTTACTTGAATACCGCGCATCAGGTACCTACCTACATATTGCGAGTATATGCGATTAAAATAAATGCACTATACTATGTTAACCGTAGGATTATCTTTCTAACTTCATCGTCTTTAAACCCCCATCCGCATCCAATGGTGCATAGGGCACTGCATTATATAAACGCAGTGTTATCTTTATCATTAAACAACACATGAAGGAAAGATGATCAGCCCTCCGCTCCAGGTACCAGTCCAGGGTAGTATTGAATAAATATTAGAGTGAAAAAATCACATATATTTATTTGACCCCCCTGGGAATCGAACCCGGGACCACCAGTACGATAGACGAGCGTGCTGACCATTACACTTCGGAGGCGGTCAAAACTGACTAAGAAATATTTATAAACCTTTCTTATAATTTATATAGCGATTTTTTTCGTTTACCGATCATTTTAACGTTTAAGTGAAAAAAAAACACTCATTGCAATGTTAGAAAAACGTTTTATTTATTATTTCATAGAAAATATATCCCTTTTTGTATTGAGCACTAAACAAAAGAACATTATTTTCTTTATGAAAATATATATGAATTTCCTTAAAAAGTGGAAAAACATTTAATTTTTCTCTGCGCATAAAAAATCAAGTAAAAAACGGAATTAAATCTAGAACATTTTGAGTATGTCTTAATATTTGTTAAAAAATCTAGATTTCTCTTATAAGAAGTTTGTTTATTTTTAAACGCATCTCAACTTAACCAAGCCTATGACGGTCGTAAGCACTGTATATACCCAGACTTCCATATTCTTCTTCATCTATGTTGGGATTCAATCATTAAATACGTTAGGTTCCCCAATTATGTATTTTTTATATTTTGTTATTTCTATAATTCAGTATTATCTCCTTATTTATATAGCTTTAAATAATATCGTAAATAAATGTTTTCATTATTAAATTAAATTAAATGACTAACGTCAATTAACTGATGATCGCGTTCTACTTCTGATTTATACTACACACATATTGTTATTAATTACATTTGTAAGTTCTTTCAATGTAAACTTTTTACAACCTTTATACTCGATCATTTGGCTTCATTACAAGATTCTCCACTTATCCCCTCGCTTTTATTATATGCAATATAATTTGAGAACTCTCGTCTATTAAGATCATATAATGGAATTATTAGATCATAAATTTACAAATAAACAAGACCGCAGGAAAAAAATGGTCAGCACGCTCGGCTACCGTACGGAAGGTCCCGGGTTCGATTCCCAAGGAGGGTCAAATAAATATAAGTGATTTTTTTACTCTAATATTTATTCAATATTACCCTGGACTGGTATCTGAAGCGGAGGGCTGATCACCTTTCCTTCATGTTAATGATCAAGATAACGCTGCGTTTATATAATGCAGCGCCCTATGCACCATTGTGGTGCTGATAAGGGTTTGAATGAAAAAAAAATTAAGTAGTCACGTTGCTATGTTAATATAATATGGAAAAATTTTAAGAAATAGAGTCTTGGCAATATATAAATGCGTAAACATAGCTTAATTCATAGCCGTGATTTTCTCTAGAACATTATATAAAAATATATTTCAGGAGTTTCGACTTGAGTAAAAGGAAGTCTGAGCATCAAAGGGCTTACGACTTGCCATTTGCTGGCTGGCTTTGTCTAGATGCTTAGTTTATAGTTGAGACACAAATTTATTGAATACATATCAACATATCATCCGTAGGTAAATGAGGCAGTGTCCGATAGAATAAATAATGAAATAAAAAAAATAATAATTTCATGAAAAACTATTTTTGACATGCCAAATTTAAATTATGACGTTGTTCTCCCAAATGAGTGAATGGCCTCATTTTTCATTGAAAAAAATAATATAATATTTTTTTTAACCCTTTTCCGCACTCAATGGTGCATCGGGCGTTGAATCTTATATGAGCAGTGTTATTTTCGTATTTAATTACAAATAAGTAAGAAGGTGGCCAGTCATATGCTTCAGGTGACAATCCAGAATAATTATTGGAGTGAAAACTTCACTTATATTTATTTTGACGTATATATGGATTAAACCCGGGACCTCTAACACGGTAGACAAATGTCCTTACCACTACACTATAAAAGCTAAAAAAAATCAGTACTCTGATTAAAATGTAAATTATAGTTACTTTTTTTTAATTATTCTTGTTCATTATCTTAATATAAGCTATATAATATTCTTTATTTATTATATGTCAATGAACTCTGACGAAATGATAAAAAAATGTATTCTTCAAATATTTTTTGTATCTACTACAATTATTTATAATATTTACTTAATAATTTATAAGGTAATAAAGTATTCATTAAAAATGTTTTGTAAAGGTTTATCGCATAAATAAATTTATCCCAATTCCATTTAACAATGTGTGTTTGTACTATGTGAAAAAAAACATAATTCTTTTTCCATCCGGATATTAAATTCATAAAAAATATATATTAAAAAAATGTTTGTAGCAAAATGAAAGCATACAATTCTTTTCACCGAGAAAAATCAGAATGAATTACCGTCTCTTTTATATAAAATCACTTAAAAGTTATAGCAACGACAGCTTTATAGAGCTGTCACTTAAAGAGAGTTGTTGCGTTTAAATTATACATTACGAAAATTCTAAACCAAGAAAAGGTCATAAATAATATTCCAAAACTCTGAATCGCCTAGACTCTATAAAATACTCGAACTCCCACCTACAAAGAAAAGACGCTTATTTAAAATTTATAAAGTACCATTTATACGCCAACATCTTCTTTATTTTATTTTAAATAAAACGTTTATTAATATACCTGCATTCTAGGGCTAGTGATTATACTCTCTAATAAATCGTGGTAATCAATTTGATACAAATATTCGAATAAACGCCGGTTCGGGGACCAATAACATACCGATTTGTCGTTAGAGTTTTCTAAAGAAGGAGTACTAATTTCCTTTAACACCCACCGCCTACGGAGCGTTGCACCATTGCAATAACACCCACAAAAAATGATAATTTACTCCCGACCATATGTTCCACTCGTTCTCACTCGTGGATACATCATCTATTATCCACATGAACAATTATTTTGATGATCCATATTTTAAGGGGTTTCGAACATACATACAATGTCATACCAAAATATGTTCTTGAAGGGATTACGGAACATATTATTTATTATTATTGTTTGACATCTCATCAAAGATGAAGAAGAATATGGAAGTCTGGGCATTTACGGGGCTGACGACCGTCATAGGCATAAGTGATCACTTTACACACGTGTAACATTCACCAATTCTACCCATTATTGACAACCACACTACTCAAATTCTTGGAAGTTCTGTATATATGAACCAATTTAGAAACCTTGTTCTTGAATCACTAGAACTTCACTAGAGGCATCTATTGGTGAGATGTAAAGAAGCTTTTTACTAAGCAGAAACTCTTATATTAGTATGTGAGGTCCGAATCCTGGATTATAAACACATACATGAGAAACGCCAGAAAATACCATTTTCATTTTTAATATTTAAGCGTATAATTTGACCAGACAATTTATTTACAACATTTTGAGTGTGTCCAAATACTTGTTCACAAAATCTGGATTATCTCCAATAACAGGAGTTATTTTCATAAAATAATATGAAAATAACTCCTGTTATTGGAAATAATCCAGATTTTGGACACATTCAAAATGTTCTAAATATTATTTATTCATAGTTTTTTGTTTACATTTCATTTTTCATAATTTTATTGTAAATAATAAATATAATAATAAAGTGCCCAATTTATTTACAGCTATTTTCGTGAAAAAAAAGCTGAAGGGAGCCTTACTATTCACAAGTAAATCAATTGAAATACTTGAAAGTGGTCAGGTTAGGAGTCGTAACAATCGGCGGGTATGTATGAGGAGTTGCATGAACGTGGAAGAGGCGAAGAATGTTTGCAAAGACAGAGTGGTGCGGCGTTCTATTCTCTCTGCCTACCCCTGCGGGGAAGCGGCGTGCTGGTTTGTTAGTTAGTTAGTTTGAAGTAGATCAATTCATTTTTAAATATTTAAAACAAAACAACAACAAATAGAAACTTTATGTATGGGTATACAATGTAACACAATATAATATTATTGTGATAAGTTAATACTTATAATTTTAAACCAGAAGAAAAGATGGAATGAAATGAATATAATTCAAAATAATAAAAATAAGAAAGAAAAATTAAAAAAAAAAAATTAAATTTTAAGTTTATAATCTCCAAATTATACGAATTTCAATTTCTTAATTAAATTTATTCATACACCGGGTAACTCATTGGAAAAGTCAACTTTTAACTTTATTTGTTGGTTTAGTTTTGTTATTTGATTGTCTAGAGTTTATTGAATTTCAGAATATAACACATATTTTTTCAAAATAAACCACAAAGATCTCGTATAAGTAAGCTGTAACTTATTCAATTCCAGCCTGTTCAAAGTGAATAAGTACGAGTATGTAACTCCAAATGTCCTAATGATCACTACTATTCACCCTTTTCTTTTCTCAATTACAAGTTTCAATGAAATATGAGGTGAATATTAAGAAAGAAAGTTATTCAAAATATAATACAATACTTGACAAAATGATTATACATACCCACACTCACATCATCCCACACACATACACACACACACACACACACACACACACACACACACACACACACACACACAAACACACACACCTTTACACACGCAGACAATGTATATATGTTTATATATATATATATATATATATATATATATATATATATATATATATATATATATATATATATATAAATACATATAAATATATATATATATATATATATATATATATATATATATATATATATATATATATATATATATATATATATATATATATATATATATATATATATATATATATATATATATATATATATATATATATATATATATATATATATATATATATATATATATATATATATATATATATATATATATATATATATATAGATCAGCAATTCTAAATAAACAAATTCTATATTTTACTACATAAAATAAGATATTAACAAAATAAGTCGTGACTTGCGGTCGAGGATAACTATTGCCTTTGCACACTGCGTAAACTTGTCCCAGTGTGAATTCTGGCGTGACTCCATATTTTCACACCTGTCTGATCTTTTCACCTGGCTTTAGTTTAGAGGTTTTATATAAATCTTTTGATTTATTCAGCTGAAGTTACTGGTTTCAAGATTTTTCTATTAAATTCAATATCGATATGGTGGAATGCCATGGTCTTAAACTAAATTTAAAAATTTAAAAAATATTTTTCTACGTATACGTGACTATGGATACAGACATGTACAATATAAGTGTTTAGTCCCAGATTCATATGCAATTTTAAATAAAAATGTTCATATGAATTTGGAGATTTCATATTTTACATTAAGGCTAAAACTTTTTACATTTTATCAAAACTCAGACACCATGAAACGTAAATGATTAGGCGTGTCTTTTTTTTTACATTTTCGTGTATTAATTTTATTATGATGTTTTGTTTGCTTTTTTTTTAAGTTAACTTTTGAATTTTGAATCTCATCAAAATGTTGAAATATTATTAATGAAAATAAAAATAAACTTGACAAATTGTTTTTTGATATTTTTTTTATGAAAAAGCCTTATTTTTAATAAGATATATTGACATCTTGAACGTTATATTTGGAAAACAGCTATAATGTATGCTATCGAGGCATTGAATTATTTTAAAAAAATATCATGATGCTTTTCTATACATGAAAACTAATATCACAAGACTTCCAATTCAACATTTCAATACGATGATTACAATCCAATATAAACAACCGAAAATAACGTATCTGCAAAAAAAACAATATTTTTAAATTTTACGGGCTAATAATCAACTGGTACTGCTTTATCAAGTAATTCTCTGCGTGAACTTGGCTTCTGCAACATATTATACAATACTGATATAAATATTTTATACACACATATATATGTGTAATATATTTCTAACCTATGTGTTTACAAAGTAAGCCTCGACTACTGTGGTATTTTCCTTTGTAACAACACAAGCCGGCAGATAAAAGCTCTTGGGATAATGTGTCTAAATATTAGCTTGGAAATATTTGAATAGATTTTTGCGTCTTCAACAATGTAAAAGAAACTGTGTTTTACACTTTCCAACGATAAGTGACAAAAAATTAATTGTACATTTCAATATTTTTTTTTAGAATTCAAAATATTGAAACTAAACGAATAAATAATAAACTAATAAAAAGTCAATATTTAAGTTTTTCTTGTAATCGAATAATTTTATTACAAATATTTATACCGTAATTCGATAAGTGTGGATGAAATTGATATTACCGTTAAATCAGTTCAGTATGCGTTTAAAAAAACAATAATCATTTATATGAGTATACATACATATATTTGATTTCATCGTAGGCCATATAATTTTATGTATCGAAAAAATTTCATTACTATCATCAAAAGTATAAAATAACATTTTAAAATGTCACAGTATTCATTGACAATGTAAAAACCTTTCACAAAAATGATCTCACAACTAAAAATACACGCAAATTCCTATTCCTGCAAGGTACTTTGTAGAAAGGAAGATATTAAGAATTCGAGATTTTTAATGATGGTACCTAGAGTGTTACGTTTTTTTATGTCGGTGCTTATTTTCCTTGACCGTGAATGTGCTTTTACGTATGCAGGTTATCTTTATGGCGCATGCGTGCCCAATGACATTAAATTGTATTGTAGCATAAGTGTTAACACCTGTCTCGTGTCGCGTGTCTACGCTTTTATCCTACGAAACAAAAGATATACATCTTGAATGAAATTGGAATGATAAAAACTTCATTTGAATAAGAAAACATTACTCTTCGGCTGTCAGAAGGATAGTCTTACGTATTTACTTCGAGCGGACAAGGAATTTACAGAATGAATGGGTCAATTTCCATAGTTCCTGTTTGCTCACTAAACCCCTCCACATTTAACTTGATGTTTTGTATTTAATAAAATTAAAATAACAAACTACCATGCTGCATAGGTGGATACTCGAAATCATAGGTAGCCTATCAAAATATTAAGAAATACGTGGCGTATTTACGGAGTAAATTAAAAATAACAACGTTGAAGTCACAAACATTGATATTTCTTCACGATCAAAAATAAAGTCGGTAAAAAATGCATATTTTAAGTTTTCAAGAATAAAAGGATAATTCTCAATTTATGCCAAAAAAAACTATCGAATTAGAACATATTTTTTCAACTTAAAAAATTACAATAACCTCTCATTCACATACAAAAAAAACAACAACAAACCGAGAAATCATATTGAATAAGGGAGGCTTTTCTTTGAGACACGTAATTAAAAATTAACTTATTTTTGTAAAATAAAAAAAAATGACTACAAAATACATTGATTCACTTTTTGGTAACAACCATCTTTTGTCATTTCCTACATTATTAGACTAGTGGGAGGCAATACAAAAATCACTGCCTATATACAACTTTTAAAATGAATGCAATATGGATTCTCTATAAAAGACAGAATGGTAACGTTACACAGTGATACTTAAGTCAAACAAATGCCAGGTCATAAGCCATGGACAGCTCAGACTTCAATAACCCCTTCATAATAAACAGTAGATGCTTTGTATCAGTAGAAGTACCTTAAATATATATTTTGACATATCATCCATAGGGTAAAAATAAAAATAAAAGTCAAATATTATATAATCGAATAAGATTTGATTGCAGACAATCATGTAATTTTATTATTGAAATGAGCTTTTGTGATTTGAACTTAAAAAAAATATTGTAATGCGTTTCTATTTAATTATTAAAAATCCAGAGCACAGGAGATACTAAGTAAAACACTAGTCATTAAACTTCGTAATCATTCATTACACGATCACAGTAAATTGTATGGTACCTTCTATGTTTTACTATATTTGCATACATATTTATTACTAATTAATTTACAAATATGGTAACAGTAAGATTGAACATTTCTTAAATTACAAAACTCACTTACGCAGATGATGTATAAAAACATGGAACTTCAATTTGGAAATTCGTTTAAATGATACTGATTCCTGATGATACGAGCGTAATAGCAGAAAGTCTACTGGTTGCAATATAGCGGTGATCGTATAAATGAACCGTTTTTAGTTAACAGTGCGTTATTTAGATTATTTTATTTAAATTACGTTCACCGGTGACAGCGTTCTGTTCACCAGTTAAAATATTGCACATATGCACAATATAGGGTTTGATGTGATTAAAAAATTAATATAACATATTAAGTAACCTGCGTAAATTTTACATTCATATGAAAAATTTCTTGTGAAAAACAATTTATAATTCTGAAATGTATAAAACATAATATTCTTCTAACTCTAATGCACAAAGTGCATTGCATCGTATCGATGCAGTGTTTTCTTTATGGTTAGTAATATAAATTTCATATCTTTGTCAAGTCCTGCGTATCAGGTACTAGTCTAGGGGTCCAATAAATATGCGATTTCCGTTATTTTATACAACAAAATGTTTTACTTTAAAACTCAATATTCAATTTGACAATCATAGATATGACTAAGAGTTCGCATGTGAAAGAATGTGAAGATACGTGTATACACACAACTTCTGAAATTTACGTTGTGTGGGTTATCAAGGCTAAAATGCTGAATGTTACTCGCGTATAAAATTATCTTAAACCAGCCTATGACATATGAAAGCTCTTTGGAACAGAATATATATTTAAAATATTTGCTCGAAAACATTCAATAGATTCTTCATCATCTATGGTGAGAAATTATTTTGAAAAAAAAAACTATAGTGCTACTAGTAAAATCGAAGATTTAAAAATAATTACTTATTTTTAAATCCCGGATTACCATCATAGTAACAGTGTTTTTTAATTATTACAGAAAACACTTATTTTTTACCACTTGAATTTATTTTCTGACGACCAGTTTCGGAAGCTAAGCTTGTAAATGTAAGCTTAAAATGTAAATGTAAATGTGTTTTTTTAATGATTAAAGAAAACACTTGTTTTTTACCACTTGAGTTTTATTATAGACTACATGTTTCAGAAGTTAAACTTCCATCATTCAGGTCTGTATAGTAACTAAAAAATAAAATATAAAATTGTTCTATTAATAAGGAGAGGGGAAAGTAAGGGGAAGGGGTTAGTCAAGGGGCGGAGTTTAAAAAAAAAATGTTTTTTTAATATTTTAAAATTGCTATCGATGGCCATGCGACCCTACCAGACCCGAACTAGATGTGCCTGATTTGACCTGGCAATCTGACGCTATACCTCAACATTGGTAACGTATACCCTTGACTTATAATATTGTTTTGTTGAACAATTAACAATGTTTTACTTACAATAATAGCACAGCGGAACGCTTATGATGTGTTATACGAAAATGACGCCATATAAATGATCCAAAATTGTTTTTAAGGCCAAGTGTTCGTTAAATCGCAAGTTTATTTTCTCTAAATCCAGGTAACATTTTACGTTTAGTTTTTTTTAAAAACATCGTTTTTGTACTTAAAAAAAAAGTTTTTGTTCCAAATAATTATAAAGTTTTAAAAAAAAAGAATTATTAAAAATAAAGAATTTTAAAAAATGTACGTGATTTTTTCTATATATATTGTATAAAACAAAAATATATTCTTTAAAAAAAAATCGAGCGAAAGGACACTTCGGCACGGCACTTTGAGCACGGCTCTGCGCATTCTGAATTGAACGCTTGAGATCTGGGCCTTAAATAAAAGTGTTTTTATTTATGTATCTCTTTTTGTGGTTTTTATTTATATGCTTAAAAACAAAAAAAATATGTCGATTATATATGAGTTTTCTTATTTTATTGTTATTTTAATATTATTGCTGTTTTCGTAAGCACAACAATGTTTAAGTTAAAAATAATATATTGAGACAAAACATTCGTTCAGTCGCTTTGTGTTTTATTTTTCATGTAACAATTGTAAAGCATATTTTAACGTGCGTCAATTTTAAGATGATTGAGATTTAACCCAAGCAATGGGTATCGATTGGAAAATTATAACTCGCAGTGAGCGCGTTCAGAAAATAATAGCGACCATTTGTCGAAAAACCTATGATTTGAATTTGGAATCATTATTTAATGATCATATTGTCCGTCGGAATTGGCGGTCAGAAAAAGAAACAAGACGTTTTTGTATTAGGGATGTTCGGTCTTAATCGATATTTGAAAATATCGATCCAGCAGTTCTTATGGCGTAATATTTTATATATCCCTTTATGATTATGAAACATTCATAGGAATTTGTGAAATAAGGAACGAATGAAAAGTTGAGAAAAACGTTATCGATAAAATAGAAATTTTTGTATTAAAATTATGATTGAAAGCTTTAAAATGTAAATTCACAGTAAAATCGGGATACAAATTTATATTATTTTACATTTTCAATAAATTTCACAACTTAGTTTTAAAAAAATTGCTTTGCAAGAGCAGATCTGTCATTAAGCCTTGATGCTTCTGTATCAGACCTGGACATGTGGTGGGACAGCTTTCAATATCGATAAAATTAAGAAAGGTGTGTTAAGATGTTGGACATGTAGAACGAATGAGTGAGGAAATAACGGTAAAACAAATTTATGAGGTGAATGTAGTTTGAAAAAGGAGCAGGGGAAGACCGAGAAAAACTTGGCACGATCAGGTATGCCAAATACTAGAAAGCGGTCAGGTTAGGAGTCGTAATAATCGGCGGGTATGTATGAGGAGATGCATGACTGTGGAAGAAGCGAAGAATGTTTGCAAGGACAGAGTGGTGTGGCGTTCTATTCTCTCTGTGGGGAAGCGGCGTAGTAGTTAGTTAGTTCAAAGGAATTTTGTCAGAAAAATGTATTAATAGTTACCTAATAAACTAAAAGTAATTCACTAAAATTTTTGTTCCACAAAGTATATATTTTGAATCACAGTTAAATATTTTTCTTTTATTATTATTTACATAAATAAAAAAAGGATTGATTTTATCGAACTGGTATTTAAATAGCCGTGTAGAAACAACATACACTTAAAAAAAACATGAAAAAAATATTTTATTACAAATATGTAGGTACACTAAATTGTTCCCACCTAAAAAATCATTAAAAAATATATTATTGAATTTTTCATGGAAACTAGATTCAGAAAAGAAAATTTTTCATTTAATAGCAACTTAATTTTCCTTATACCCAGGTAAAATTTGAACTAATTGTTTTTTCAAATACTGTTTTTGTATTGAAAAAATAAATTTTTCTTAAAAATAAATATGTGGTTTAAAAAAAAAAGAGTTATTAAAAAGTAAATGGTCAAAAAAAATACAAAAGTATTTTTTCAATACATATATTTTTATTAAATATGTATTCTGTAAAAAAAATGGGCGTGATATGACGACTGGCTCTGAAACTAACTGAGTTTCATTATTGCGATATGGTATTAATTTACGATCGAGATACCGTTTTATAATTTACTTTATACTAAGGCAACATAATAAAATACATTACAAAATAAATACTATTTAAGGAGCATGAAATTAAAACATACTTTTCTTATCGATTTTGTGCAAGAATCGAACATCACTATGACTCGTAGAATTACGTATATTATGTCGATTAGGAGGTCAGAAGTCCCAGACGGTGATGATGAAAGACTGCTTAACTGATCACGATTTAATCACGGCAATAATTCAGAAACATTACCGATGATTCAATCATTATTTCATATTTCTGTGCGATATTCAATAAAGCCCCAGCACTATTAGATGCAAGTATGTATGTAACTATAGTAAGCAGTACCTACATTGCGGAACATTTTCGTTCTAGCGGCTAATACTCGTAGCTACAAAGGAAAATGGTATTATGAGGTTGCGTGTATATTAACATATTTATGAATTATCTTCAATACGTGACAAAATTTGTGAATTTCATTGGTGTAAATTTTGGTTTCTAAAATACGTCTTATTTATTTTTTATGTGGTGCTATAGACGCATGTTGAGTATTCATTGGTCGGAACATGCAGAGAACAACGAGGTACCAAGCAGGACTGGGAGTCTAGACTCTCCAAGTCTAGTTGTCATCATCAGGGTTAAACATGTAACCGTGATGATGACATGGTACTTGTTGAAACCGATTGGGGAAAAATGTGCCAATAAAAAAGTAGTCAAAAACAAAGTTATTTTATTTTATAAAGTTTATAAAATATGCCACGAAGTATCTGCAAAAAAAAAATCAAGAAATCATATTTATATTTTGTATCCCATATATTTGTACAAACGTATACTTTTATATACATGTACAAAGTATTATATTTAAATACATTACATATTTTTCCAACAAAAATATTTTAATGAGTTTTGAATGAACTGTAGTTATCATATACATTCAGAAAGATATTTGAAAATTACAAAATAATAAATCGACTATGAACATCAACGTATGAATTAAAATGTTTTTTTTTCAAGGGTTACTTAATTTAATTTATTTTTTACAGGATGTTCAAAATGTGGGCAAAGAAGTAGTATATAGTGAACCCGTGGCCGTTGGCAGTCTCTTACGTCAGAGATTTTGGTCCATACCTTCCCTGATGATGGCGAAGATTGCAGCTTCCCCTCGGAATGCCCTCAGGGTCCTGTTGGCTCACCCATCATTGTGCACTTAACTCCCAATTATTTTCGACGTAAACACTTCATAATGTGTCAAAACTGAACGAGAATTCCGGCGTTTTGAGCTTAAAAGCTGCAAGACTTGAACCCATGCAGAAATCACATATTAACGATTATCAATATACTGGCGATAGCTAGCACGATGAATGAAAAATTATTTCGACAAAAACAAAAAACAAAAAACAACACATATCCTTTTTAAGTTTTAATAAATATATAAATATATAATAAATAAAAACACATTATTAAACTTTATTTGTTTTTTTATTTAGTATAGAAATAATTTATGGTAATGAGATAAAAGGTAAATGTAAAACCAACATCACAAACTCCTAGACCAATTGAAATTTTGTATTGAATCTATTTTTCCGTTGGCGGGAATCGCACCCACGACACTAGTATAGCAGTCGAGCGTTCACCCAACTACAATCAATGACAATCGCTTAATATACAGGTATGAAATTCTTTTAAAATGACATAAAACATTATGAAAAGTTCAACGAATATCTTCACATAATATATTAAATATAAAATATTGTATTTATTGTTATAAGGATTTTGTTGTTATGTACATAAATATCATAAGATTAGAAGACCCTTATATTATAATATAATCCGACTCCACAGCGTACAAGTCAGCGCGTTAGGCTGCATTTCTGGAGGTCCCATATTCAATTCCAATGAGAGCCAAAATGAATATGAGCATTTTTTCACTCAAATACATATTTATTTAATATTATATGAAGCGCGGGACTGATTATCTTGTCTTCATATAATTAAGGATCAAGTTAACATTCCATCCATTTGATGCAGTGCCCCATGCACCATCGGGTTTAGATAAACGTAAGGTAAAACAATATATACCCACACTTTGGATAGTAAATTATTATGTATGATAGGTACCTACCAAAAAAAATATTTCATATAATTTCACTGATAAATATTCTTCCGAAATGCTCATTTGAATTTTTTTGATGAATGCGTTGTATGTAGTTATGTCACCAAGAATCTTTTATATTCGTGAAAAAACTACTTTGTTTTCAATATGATCAATAAATTAAATATTTCCTCAAAATACAATGGAATATTTGTAAGTGGCAATGAGGCATGCTGAGTACATGATAAAAACAAACGACAAAAATTTCGTAGAATTTTTAATCATAAATCATTTTCATCGCTGAATCAAATTTAACTCACTACAAACTAAGAATATTTCCGTATTTAGGCCTGGTTTGTGAAAAAATAATAAAATCTACTAATGAGAAAATATCATACATACTTATTCAATTATTTATTTTTCCAAACATATTACATACCTACATTCAAAAATTTCAAACCCTAATCCGCACTCAAGTGATGCATAGGGCACTGTATCATATAAATGCAATGTTATCTTGATCGTTAAACACATGAAGGAAAGGTGATCAGCCCTCCGCTTCAGATACCAGTCCAGGGTAATATGGAATAAATATTATAGTGAAAAAATCAATGATATTTATTTCACCCCCTGGATCCGGGATCTCCAGAACGGTAGCCGAGTGTGCTGACCATTACACTACGGAGGCGGACATACATAAGTCATATATATAATATTCCCAATGAGTGAGTAAGTTTGTTGACTATCACGAGGTTGTTCTTCTATCAGGATACAAGAAGGCTGTAGCTGATAAGATCCTTAATTGTCTGCTTCCTCCAAAGTTGTTTTCTTTGCTAGCCGACTTGATTTCTTCTGCTTATCCTTTAAAAGATTAAATGAGATTGTATAATTCACGCATAGAAACTCATACTTATTTATTAATACTTATGTAAACAACTATGTAATTTAATAAAAACAACATAAAAATAAAGGCTTCTGTGCATTCCTGGTAAAAGGACGGTCTTAATTTTATTGTTAAAAGCACTTAAAAAGCTTCGATATGGTTCTTCATTAAGCTACTAAATTGATACCTTATAAGCACCATTCGGTGGCATTTCTCGCATTTAGTTAATTATAATTCAGTTCCTTGTAATCTTAATACTTACCCCGATGGAGTGAAATATAAAATTGATAATATAAAATAATTATGGGACGTCTTAATTAGTAAACAGACTTTTAGCTAACAATCTTTATTACCGGGTTCATTTCCATAACCAGCTTAAAAACTGAATGCCGAGTTAAATAATAAATTAGATGTTGTCACATTTTACTGGGATCAAGTAAGGTGCTTTAAATTTTTATAGTGTACACATTGAAGATATTTGCAAATGTTGATAGTATGTATGATTAACATCAATTGCGTAGTATATTGTTTTGAATTAAGGTAACTTTTTTTTGGTTATTAAGTTTAAAGAATAAAATGTTGATCCTTTTCCTAAAGATTATTTTATTAAAGTTTAGAATACAATTATGTTTTTTTTTAAATAATGATCACTTTAACCCTTGGTTGCGAATTCAAAAACTCAAATATATAAATGGTATAAAATGTATTTATTTAAGAGTTATTATCAACGGTTTGATTTATCGTGTTAAAAAATATAGAAAAGTTCATAATAAAACATCATGACCCAATATCTGACCCAACATAATATTTGACGAAGGAAAATATTTTGTTTCGTATTAAGTTACTTTAGGCAAATATTTTTTTCTTGAATGTTTTTTGCAGATACTTTGTGGCGTATTTTATAAACTTTATAAAATTAAACAACTTTGTTTTAACCACTTTTTTATTGTAAGTAAACTTTTACCTACCGGTTTCCACAAAAACCTTGTCGTCGTCAGGGTTTATTTAATTCTAAAACATTAAAATATATACTCATAGATAATTACATTCCTGTATCAAAAACTTCCACACACTCCGTACACCATATGAAAATATGATTTAAAAACTTCTAAATGTTATTTTTATTGTGCATTGCTTAGTAACTCCAAATAACAATATTTTTAAAAAAAATTAACAATTAACAAAGGTGATTTCATTCGGACAAATATCCGTTATGACAAATATCTAGAGCCTATTGTAAAAAAAAATCAAACTTCATATGTTTATTTCTCTTTAAATGACTTTTTTTACAAACGTCGTGTATGTATCCTTATGACTGCATAAGGTTATATCCGCGATAACAATATTTTTCCCAAAGTAAAAATTTAATAAATTAGATATTGTGCTTTTTTATTGATAAAATAAAATTTTTGGCATTTAAGTATAAAAATAAGCTATGATCATCTTTCTGTTCATTCCATTAATATTAAAAATAAAATAAATAGTGAATGACGTAACTATTAATTACATTTCGTGAGTAATATACAATTAGACTTAGAGATCGTACGGTTAGTTGAAAGGCAATTTTATTATTTAATGAAAGTCGTTAATGAGATGGGGTCCAATCGAGTTTAATGTGATCAACTGATATTTATTGCACTGATGTAAAAGGATACCATCCGTTTAAGGCTTTGTTCCTGACCGGGTATGAATGATTTACCCATGATATAGTTTGCCATGAATGATATACCCATGATATAATATGCAAAAACTATTGTGACCATGACCACTATAAAAGGAGTACATTAAAAAAAAAACAAAAACATTTTTGATGTTGCAATGCTGCATAAATAAAAATAATGCATGAAAATAAATTTATTTATCTTTAAAGCATGTAAATCTTGATTTGTTCATAAATCGAGTTTCAAACCACTGTAGTTTTAAAGTAGTTTGAAAATGCCCTAACATGGCGAAACAAATGTCAAAAAAATACTTTCATGTGTTTTTAATAATAAAACACAAATGAGTAGAATCTAAAAATCAGTGTTTGATTTTCACATTGAATATATAAATTCGATTAGGTACGTGTATTGTGATTAGTGTGCTTTGCTAGAAAGTGCTTTCATGTGAGATGTGAGACTGATTCTAAAATGCATTTGTAAGGGATTGTTTTAGCCTATAGTTTTTTAACTGCCATTAACTGTTATTTGTTGAAAATTTCCTTTGTGGGGTCCTCACACTTATTTTCAAATATGCGGTAATTATTATTTTCGTTATTGATAGAACACAAAAATATAAATTTACAATCAATTTAACTATATTCAACATGCCGTGCAATCTGCAATTGCTCGGAATCTAACCAATACCTTGTCTATTCATTACAGAATGTGTGGTGACCCTATAATGAAAGCCTGAAGACATGTCTGGAACACCCAGTCATAATGTTTTAAGCACCTATTTACTTTACTTACCATCCCCGTAAAACATAAATAGTCATTAAAATAATAGATATAAATCTATGGTTAATTTGGCCCTTGGCTGATAATGCTAATAATTGTATTTCACCAACTATAAATTTAACATTAATTATATTTAGCAGTGATAGTTATTATGTTTTTATCGGCCTACATACCACAGGATGAGCAGTAACTTGGTGATCATATTCGTACTTCTAGATATTTCTCAGTACAGTTTGATTTTTTGATAAATGCAATTTTTATAACCATTTTGCCTTAATTATTTTGTAAATGTAACATTTTTAAATTCAGCGACAGCATATGGTTACTTGGCCATATAGTTCAGTCGATTTGGTACAATATTTCTTTTTTTGTGTTAAATAAATTCATTGAGTGGTATGATAAAAGTGTTATTTTTTTTAAATCAACATGTCATTCCACAAAGTTAATTGAAAAATAATACTATTACATTATAAAATTAATTAACTTTGTTTTTAACCACTTGTTTATTAATACAATTTAACCTACCGGATTCGACAAGAACCTTGTCATCATCAGGGTATATTATTTTTAATGTAACTATTGTTTATTATATCTTTTTTATATGTTAGCTGTACAATTCCAGAATAAATAAAATAAAATTAAAAATTAAAAATATATTTAATTCTAAAACATTCAAAAACATCAAACAAAGTATCTGCGGAAAACGTTCAAGAAATACTATTTCTTTTTGTTGTGCTATTAAACTACTAAGATTTTTTTGAAAATGGAGATTTAATCTTTGTATTTAAGAAAGTTATTAAAATTGTTAAAGGAGAGATTTTTTAATGTAAAATTTTTTAAAAAAATATTTTTTTTGTTAAAAAAAAATATTTTAAAAATTATTTCCTACAAATTTCCGGCTTAATGATATCAAAATTCGATACGATATTGCATCACGTATTATGAAATATCACTGTCGCATATTTACGTGTTTATTACGATAAAATATTACACCACTGATAGCAAATTTGATCAGTATGAGTGGGTAATCAATGGCAGTATCACGGATATTATTACATGTGATTTTTCACTGTTCCGTTAGCCCGGTCTGGATATATCCGGATACAAGCCTCTACCGCGATTACCGCCGGTATGCTGTGATGCTGTTTGACGTTTACTCAAATAGATCCGATCCTCTTATCTGCAATTGACTCCCGCTGACGTAGGCATACGTCATAAGGGTATTTCATTCACAAATATGGAAAAATATGATAATATGGCACGGCGACCATGCGTTATTTAAACATGGACTACTAAGAAATTAATAAAAAAATGTATGCTACATATCCAGATAGGGGATGATTCTAAATACGAATTTAACTTCTCACATAATATTTAATTATTATATTCATTAATTGATTCGGCAGTCCATTTGTGGAAATATTTATCCACTTATAATAAAAATTTTACTCTATAAATACCACTTCATCTTAAAATCTCTTATAAGGCGTTTTTCGGTGCAGTGTTTAAAAATGATGCAGAATGTAATTTTAAGAAAAAGTTTTATTTAATATGTCTTCAAAAACTTGAAAGTGGTCAGGCCAGGAGTCAGAATAATAGGCGTGTAACAATGTATGAGAAAATTTATGAATGTGGAAGAGGCGAAACGATTGGTGTGGCGTTCTAATCTCTCTACCTACCCCCGCGGTGAAGCGACGTGATGGTTAGTTGGTTGATTAGTTAGATTACTATTTAAGAAGTCAAAATTAAATTTTAAAAACTTAACAATTACTATAGTCTTTTAATTTTTCTTTTATTATTTTAAACTAGCTTTACCCAGCTACGGATTGTTGTGGCTCAGTCTGGTTAAATGTAAGAGAAATAAAATAGAAACCACGCATTTCTTTGTATATTCTTAAATACTTGCGAAGCAATGAAAATATTAAAAATCTATGAACAAAACAATGTAATAGAAATGTTGCAATAAAAATTAAGATAGCTCTCAAGAAGCATTATGTCCGCCATGAGCTATGTTAAGTTACTCGAAGTATGAAAAGAACGATTAAGATAAGGTTCATATTTCTTTGAGACAGTTGAAAATTCAAGCAATGAAACCCTTGTCACATATGACGCAACACATTGAATTACGCATATATACATAGTATATTGCAAACTGAAACGTAAAGGGATTCTGCTCCTACATAATAACACTATGAAGTGGCGTAATTTTTCCTATTGACGCAAATTGGGACATACTCGTATGTATTTTAATAATTGGACCTCCGTACGTGCTACATAATTCGCACAACGGGTGTTGTACCTACCTCGTATAGTCAGTTATTGGCAATTACTTCATTCACGTTATTGTAACCATAATTACAATATTTAGTGATGTCACACATAGACAAATCGAACCTTTGTCGTCATAGTTTATAGAATCTGTTTTAATCGTGTTACCAATTACTCTAACTGAGACGTCAAATTAATTATGTTTTTTATTGATTCGGCATTAACTTTGTAGAATGACATGTTGATTATTAGAATAAGAGAATATCGCCGTGGACTAACAAGTAATTATTTTTCGGAATTTGAAACTAACCACTCATTTGACTCTCATACACTTAAATTGTTACACCCTGTTTCAAATAAAAGTTAAGTCATGAATAATTTAGAAAATTTATAAATACATAAAAAATTCTTTTCTTATGAAACAAGTCGTATCTATAAATAAAACTCATTAAAATGGTATATTCAAGTGTTTTTAATTTAAAAATTTTAATAGAATAATTATTTTATTTTTATATTTTGCATTAACTTTGTGGAGTAACAACGATTTTATTATGAATATATAACATTACCTTGTATTTGACCTATTTTAGTATATTATTATTACAAGACTAGTTTTTAAATGTTATTATCAACAGGCGAATAGTTTATACTTTCACGTGTTGATGAGAACATCTATAGTTCTCAGAACTTATTCTATAGTTCTCATTTTTACACTTATAAATTACAATTGGTCTTATTCTAGTGCAATAGTGATATATGTAATATGATAGTGTAATAGAGACTTAAGTGACTTTATTATTTTTTTAAATAAACTACAGGGAACGACCCCGCTTGACCAACATGGAACAAATTATCTCCGACATGCGTTGTAGCGGATACGCCGAGTTGAAGAGACGGGGGGAGGATAGAGACGGGTGGAGACTGACCACGAAAGGTACAAATAAAATATCATGCAGATTGTAACCCGCCAAGAAGAAACGCTCATTATTTTATTCAAAATGCATAATTTTGATTTTTTTCTTAATAATTTTAGTCGATTCCTAAATCACATCATTAAAGCGTATTCCATCATTGCTTTTTTTTTGTTTAATTATTTTTCTAACCAATTTGTCTGGAATGCACAGCGAATAAAAGAGGCATCAAAAGACCTCAAAAAATATGGTCTGATGACAAAGCCGCTGTGAGGGGTAGAAATTGAACAGACCGAAAAAAATGGAAGGATACGGAAGAGGCCAGTATCCAACAGTGGTGAACAGAAGGCTAAAGAAGAAGAAGAAGATGCACAACTAATAAAGATATTCTGGAGACATACTCGTTATTTAACTCGTTAATTTAATTTGATCGGCCATGTCTTATTTTTAGAGGTGATGTTTGAAGTTTAAATACTCTTAGATTTAATAATGGCAAAAACATGTTTCGGTTTATTTGTATTATTCACGGCAGTCCTTATCGTGATGGATGACTTCAGCCGACTTCTGTTTCTTGGGCTGCCAGGCGAACATAAATTATCAGACGGTGACTTTTGACCCTTAACCTGAAATTGTACCGACTGGCTCCTTAACTTCATGACAGCTACTGACCCTGCTCACCTCGCAGGGAAGCTCTACTATCCATTACGGGAAAATATTGTGTCATCGCCGTATAATTTGCTGACGCGACCACTACTCAGTGAATACGTATTTATTCAATGGGCTCATGAATGGAAGGGATCATGTTTGATGTGTTCCTTCATCAATAATGCGTAATAATAAATGTTCGGATGTTAAGTACCTATGTTTGTGTTGATTTAAAATTTTGCATAGATTGTTTATTGAAGAGACAGATTTAAGCTCCTTGTTCTTGTAGACGTATCACTCATGTATGTAGTACATGCTTTTTACTTTTTCATCTTTTTTATGTTTTTAAGTTTTTGATTTTTTTTTTAAAATTGTTTTCTGATAGTCAAGTATTTTTTGTATTTTATATTAACACTATTCTTCTAGTACTACTTATAATACCTATTGTATTCTTGCCAGTGCCCTTTACTATGACCTAAATTATATTGTATACCCACACACAGGCCATGCCTTGTGGGATCTTTTTTTGTATTTATATTTTATTCACATTTTTTTGTGTTTGAATTTATGTCGTGTTTATATAATGCAAAAGAATTGAAAATAAAGAAGAAAAAATTGAAGAATCAAAACCACTTGAACGTCAGTCAACAACAACAAAAAATGTCTAAAAAATTAGAAAGTCATTTCTGACTCTATCTCTCAAAAATATAAGATAACCAATCCGGAATGAATCACACCTATGTTCAGATGGAGCAAGCCATTCAAATGCTTCATTCACATTTAAATACAATCAGCCCTACTTCCGAATCTATTGAAAATGCTACCCGCATGTGAAAAGCATCCAAGACTATTCGGCTATCCAAACTTAAAACACAGTAAGGGAAATTTTTTTAGAATCCTTTTTTATGCATTTTTGGACTAAATAGCTTCTACTCAGTCCAAAAATGCAAGAAAACTTTTTCCAAAAAAATGTCCCTTACTGTCTTTTAAATTTGGACAGTCGTATTGCATATACACAAGTTCCAAAAAATGAAATATGGATTTCCTATAATGATCAGAATGGTGAACGTTACACAAGTGTATAAAGTGATTGCTTTAACCAGCCAAATGCCAGGTCGTAAACTAAACATTTACAGGGCTTGCGACCTGTCATAGGGTGAGTGATCAATTTATATACGTTTAACATTCACCATCGAATTTCAGATGATGTCATAAATTAGGTTTAAATTAAAAATATATTCCTAGTTAAGCATAATCCATAATTTTGTAGCAAAAATTTGGGCACACTAAAAAAATTGTGACAGAATTAGATATTAAGAAACATTTTATGGTATTTTTTGTTATAAAATACGGTTTTTAAGATTGTCCAAGACAATTTTCAGACAAGTCTCTAAAATGTTAGCTCGTAATGAAATCCTGAAAAAACATAATATTATAAACTGAGGTACTTGGTCATATTGCATAAATATAAACATAAAATACTTGCATATAAATTTCAATAAACATTAAATTACTGTAATATTTATGTTACCTGTCATTCAAATTAATTATTGCATGCTTAATTATTCATAACTTAGCTTTAATTATTTTTCGATTTGTTAGCAATATTTCCTTACTATTAAGAAATGATATAAAATACATTTCATATAATAGCATAATAAAATTTAAGGGTTCAACAAAAAGTAAAATTCTTTTTAAAAAAATCTTTCTCTTAAAAGTTGACAAAATCATGATACAAATCTGTTTTTATTTTTATTTTTATATTTGCATAAGGTGTTTACGTTAAATTATATGACAATTCAAACGTCAAGAAAACTAACACTTCATAAGTTTTTATTTTCCTTAAATAATATAAGCTTTATATTATATAAATTTGAAATCTTTTCATACTTAAACTTTTAACAATCAAATATATCTGTCAATTTTAACATACAAAAAAATTTACGGTGTTTTGTCCCTTTGTTTTGGTTATACATATATTCCATTTAAAAAAGGTCCACCGATTTTTTCCTAAAATCCGATTTTCCTTTTCTAAGAATGAAATATTGTTCTCTATATTTACTACTACTACTACTACTACCATCACGCCGTTTCCTGCAGGGGTAGGATGGAACGCCACACTCTTCTGTCCCGACATACACTCCTCGCCTCCTTCACATCCATACATCTAGTCATACAAGCCCTTCGATTACGCAGACTTTTGAGACCACCAGAGTTTAGGTTCTCTATCAAATGTATTGAATATTATACACAATAAAAACCTTATAATAACAAGTAAGCCTTTGTATGTTTTATTCCAAACTGAAATCGTATTATAATAAATGGAACTTTATATCTCACATTCCAATTAATTTTATCAGTGAATGAAAATCATCTTCCTATTTCCCAAGGAAAGACAATGAAAAACTTTTTTTTTTTTTTAATTTTGGAAATTATATTCTTTAAAATTGTATTCTTATTTATTTTGTGTTGGCTTTTTTGCCTTTCGATGGATTTTGATTGGTCAGGATTAGGAATAATCTACGTGTATACATGACGAGGCATGAATGTTTAAGATGCGAAGAATATTTGCAAAGTCTGATTGGTGTGGCGTTCTATTTGCTCTACCTATTCTTGCGGGGAAGCATTGTGATGGTAATTTAGTTAGCTATTCCTCTGCCTTGTAGGTAGCAGCAGACAGAGAAGAATAAGGAAGATTGAAGACCTTTTGATAATAACAATGATCACGACCCTCACTCTCATATCACTCACCCTTTTCAACAACGTCATATATCAAAAAAACCTGATTTTTCAGGAGAGCGGTTTTAAAGTTTAAAAATATAATAAAATGTTTTAGGAATAAATATCAAGCCACTTATTGAATTTTTTACTGTGCAACACATCTTTTTAGGTAAAACCTGTTTTTTCTCCATTTGAAATATAGTAAGTACCTATATTTAAAAAAAAAATTAAACAATACCTTTTCTTCAAAATACAAAAACAATACTTTCTGCCTAGTAGCGGGTAAATATTAAGTTTAAAAAAATGCCGCTTTTGCTAGAATATAGTACATTTTTTGGTCATTTAAAAAACATGCATATCTGATAATTGACGATTTTTGATATATGACGTTGTTGAAAGGAGTGAGCGATATGTTACATTATCTAATTTCTTAAAGATCAGCTGTTCAAGGCTTCGTGAAACACCCTGTAGATCATGGTGCTAGTGCGGTCTCTGGAATGATATCATTTGATTCAATGGTATTATTAAATGTTTACCACTTGTAATTAATATGCCATAAACGCAAACTTTTCTTTAAGTTGATCATAAAACAGAACACCGCTCTGAGCTGACATTACCGTAATCTGCCCTGTAATTTTTGCATAATTATCAAACAGTATTTACATCATGGTTTACATATAAATTTAAATTATCACAGCTGTATTTTATTCAACGATTTTATGAAAGCTCTCAATTATCAGTAAGGAAGTTTAAGCCTCTAATTATTTAAAGCTGTTTAAACAATGCCAGAAATTTTGAATTAAACAATAAATATGGAAGAATAACACTTCAAAAGATAGTTCCTTCTTTTAAGTAGGTAAAAGGGCAAACAAAATTATGGATCAAAGGCAAAATAAAAGAATGGGTTGATATTGTAAAAATTATAAGAGAAGTTTTGTGTTGAATTTTTTTCATTCTTTGTTTCATGTATATTATGTTAAAATTAATGTAAATAATATTTTTTTAAAACGTATGTAAAAATAACTCCACTGACAAGACACAAAAGGTGGCTTAATGGTTATCCGCAAAAATGTCAATTGAGTGTGTTTATGAATTTTTATATATATACATAAATATATTTGTGCTTGTACATTTATCAAATAAATAATTTAAAAAATAATAATAATATAAAGTCAATCAATTCTCCTAACTTACTAACCATCACACCACTTGGTCGCAGGGAAAGGCAGAGCCACACCAATCTATCTGTGGAAACAATATTCGCTCCTTCCACATTCATTCATCTCCTCATACATATCTGTCAATTATTCCGACATCAGGATTAATAAAAAAGGATTTAACTATTTACTTTCAATATTCTCGTAGAAGTCGTATCAAACTCGTACGCGATTTGATATTATATAAACCATATATGACTTTAAAAAAATTAGGAGGGATATTCATAAACATTTGTAGAAGGTTGACGTACATGTTCAATAAAGGGTAAAATGGTGAACGTTACACAAGTGCAGAAAGTGATCACTGAAGCCAGCTGATGATGATTTTTCTGCTTCATCCCTGTTTTTACAATAAAACCTTTTTTCCTTATATTCTCTCTGATATATAATGCTTATTTTTTGCGATATTTGGTTACAGCCAGATTTCTTTAGTTCAGACAAGTTCTTTAATAATATTCAAGTTTGAATAATTTAGAAAACAATTTAAAAAATCGCATGTTTAAGGAATTGCGTAAATAACACATTGTATTTGATTCTTTGAATATAAAAATACTTCATTCTCAGAAAACTCGAAAAAAGTAATAAAAATGGTAGTGTTGTATTTTGTTTGCAGAAATAATACATTGAACATTTTTTCCAAGTCTTTGCGATTTGCAAACCAATTTAAAATAGACACGTTTACCTCATGAGTTTAAAGAATTTGTTTTGTCTACGAAATACAACTGACATACCAATATATTACAACGACACATTCATGTACATTTCGTTTACACATATATGTTTATTTAAGTATGTTTAAACATTTAATTTATTTGATATTGTACGACTTTTATTTATTTATGTATTAATTTTAATGAAATTGTAAATCAGATTGTTTTTATCGAATTTCAATCACTTTGTAAAAACATAGAATAAGCCAAAATCTAACTTGCTATCTAACCATTACGCTGCTTCCCCACAGGGGTAGGCAAAGAGAATCGAACGCTACACCACTCTGTCTTTGCAAACATTATTCGCCTCTTCCACATTCATGCATCTATCTCCTCATACATACCCGATAATTATTACGACTCCTGACCCGGCCACTTTCAAGTATTTAATATACTTGATTGTGCCAAGTTTTCCTCGGTCTTCCTCTCCTTCTATTTCCAATTATATTCGCCTCATAAATTTGTTTAACCGTTCTTTCCTCACTCATACGTTCCACATGTCGAAACCATCTCAACACACCTTTTGGCTGTAAAATTCATAAAACAAACTAAAAACAATACTCAATTCAAATCACAAAGTGAGTGCTTTAAATATAAATTATAAAAAAAAATCTACCTGACTGAACCACAGCATATATGTTTATTTATATATATATATATATATATATATATATATATATATATATATATATATATATATATATATATATATATATATATATATATATATATATATATATATATAATATATACATATATATACATAAATGTAAATATATATATATATATATATATATATATATATATATATATATATATATATATATATATATATATATATATATATATGAAATATTATTCATACTTTAAGTATTAAACAAGCTTAGTTATGTTATAAATAAAACTTTGGGGGACAATCAAAAGGCGCTAGATTAATCTCAGAAAAATGTGTGACGAAATGGTGATCAAATAAATACATCATACTCATTACAATGTTAATTATACATTTTATGTAGTACCCATAAACGTAAAGCTAGTGTTTCAATGCAAGATTTGGAATTCAGTATCGGTGGGAGAGTGTCACGATCACAAAAATAAACTTGGAAGGAATTAAAATTTTAATGACTTTACATTTTCCGAATAATTGACTAGTCTTTACAACTAGAATATACCAAGCATCTTGGCTGGCGCGATACATTTTTCTATCTCTATATATATATATTTTTTTTTAAGCTAAGATAAGAAAGGACCTTGTTCTGAAATGTATTGTTGTATTAAAATATGCGGCAGCAAAAAAAAAACAAACAACCGTTTCACTAAAGGTACAGTCAATCAATTTAAGACACAAATTTCATACATCTAAATGTGAACGAATTTTAAAAACTTAACCATTTTGAGCATTTGACCGTTTTAAAGTAATTTAATTTAAATTAACGATTTTGTATGGAATAAGCTGGTTGGCTGGTTTAAGTGATTACTTAAACCAGCCAACAAATGATTTTTGATCAGTCTAGGTTTTTACAAAGCTTGCAACCTGTCATAGGCTAGTTTTGATAGTGATCAGTATTAAGTGTATTAACATGTGTAATTTTTACCATTTTATGCATCAGTGACAACCACACTAGTCAAATTTTGGAATGTTTAGTAAGACTATTTTTAATAAGTGGAAATCTTTATGAAATGTGTGTATGTAAGATGCTTCCCGAATTATTTTACACTCTAAGAGACGCTTGAAAACATAATTTTCAATTTGAATTAATTTGAGAACAATATTTTGAGGGTGTCCAATCCTTGTTCACATATCTGGGTTTTGTCTAGTTGGAGTTATCTATATTGATTTCTCAGCATAGATGATCACACGTATATAAAAAAATCACTCAAATCAGACTAAAACAGGTCGTACATCCTGTAATACCAAGCCTTTTATATTCTCTCTCATCTTTGTTGAGATACACTTAAAATATTCTCAATTCAATCTCATTTGCAATAGCGCCTTAAGATTGTCTGTGTTGAGATACGCTCAAAACGTTGTCAATATATCTCATTCGCAACAACGCTAGAAAAACTCAAAAAATCTAGCAACTTCAATCTTGAGTTCTTCTATGTTGGGATACTCTAAAAATATTGTCAATACAATCTGAATTGCAAAAATGTCAGAAAAAACTACTAAAAATCTAGCAACTTTGACCTCGAGTTCATCTATGTTGAGATACACTCAAAATATTATCAATCTCGATTCCAACAATGCTAGAAAAAAAATACATTGAAATACACACAAAATATTCCTACAATGCCAGAAAAAAACTCTTTAAATGAAGCAAATTTGACCTCGAGTTCATCTATGTTGAGATACGCCTAAAATATTGTCAACCTCATTTCCAACAATGCCAGAAAACAACCGCTTAAAATGTAGCAACATCGAACTTGAGTTCATCTATGTTGAGATACGCTCAAAGTATTGTCAATACAATCTCATTCGCAACAACGCCAGAAGAAAAAGCACTCAATATCTAGCAACTTCGACCTTGAGTCATCGCCCATTCGGTTTGCACCTGAAAAGGCGTGGTGAAAACCGTTGTCTGTGACGTGTAGACTATACTTAATGTCGGAGCCACGACCGGAAGGGCGTAAGCGCCGTCCACGTAACTCCGTGCGGAAGGAAGAGCACGGAATTAGCACTGCCCACGCTCGCCGCGAGTGGAATATGTGGGCTGGCTATAATGTGAGCATTTTTTTTCTCTCCATTTTATGCGTTTTGTTCTTTACAGCACAGGCGAGATTTTTATATCCGGATTCTTTCAATTGATGAAATTTCAAGTTGAATTCTGTTGACGTTTATTAAACCGATTGATATCTCGATAAAGGTAAAAGAGGATATTGATGTCTGGGTATTTACAAAGGCTGTCATAGGCTGGTTTCAGTGATCACGATGACTTTATACACGTGTTACAACACCATTCACCATTCTAACCATGAATGACAACTACACTACTCAAAAATAATAAAAGTTGTATATATGGTATGTCCTTTGATTGACACCTTTATTTGTTGTTATGTTACGTTATTTGTTGACATCTCATCAAAGATGAAGAAGAATGTGGATGTCTGGGCATTTACGGGGCTGACGACCGTCATAGGCTGGTATAAGTAATCACTTTACACACGTGTAACATTCACCAATTCTACCCATTATTGACAACCGCACTACTCAAATTTTTGAAAGTTCTAAATATATGAACCAATTTAGAAACCTTGTTTTTGAATCACTAGAACTTCACTAGAGACATCTATTGGTGAGATGTAAAGAAGCTGTACTAAGCAGACACTCTTATATTAGTAATAAATTATTAGATTAAAACCAATATTTTTAGCTTTTCCACTTTTTTTATTTGACCAGCTGGTCAAATAAAAAAAGTGGAAAAGCTAAAAATATTGGTTTTAATCTAATAATATATATTGAAAATGCAATTCCATCACAAAGTTTCAGTGGATAATATAAATCTTATATTAGTATGTAAGGTCCGAATCCTGGATTATAATCACACACATGAAAAACGCCAGAAAATACCATTTTCATTTTTATTATTTAAGCTTATAATTCTTCTTCATCTTTGATGAGATGTCAAAAAATAATATGAAAATAATTCCTGTAATTGGAGATAATTCAGATTTTGTGAACAAGTATTTGGACACACAAAAAATGTTGTAGACACCTTTTTTCGCATGCAAGTTCTCGGCAACATTTTTTTTAAAGGAATAACCTGCAAAGCCTCTATTAGAGGCTTGTCTGCAGGTAGGATAGTAAGGATAGGAAAGGTAAATGTGAAAAATACATCGCAAACACCCAGACCAATTGAAAATAAATGTTTCTTGAATATATTTTGCACTTGGCGGAAATCGAACCCGCGACGCCAGTTTCGCAGTCGATCGTCTACCCAACTACACCATGGCGCCTATCTATGGTCGAGTTTAGTAAGTATGACAGGTCGCGAGCCCTGTAAATACCTTTGCTTCCATATTATTCTTCACCTTTGTTAAGATATCAATATATAAAAATAAATAGCTTTTTCCACTTAAACATAATTTTTAGTGTGTCCAAATACGTCCACAAATAAAGGTTTTCTCCATATTCTTTTTCATCGTTTTTGAAATATGATTTTTTTTATTTAATTTTATTTGATCAGTGACCGGGTTTCTTCGTTACCGACATGCCTTAAGATTTGAGGCTTTTTATATTTTCATACTTCTAAACCCCTATCTGCACCCGATGATGCAAAGGGTAATGTATTTTATCGAAGCGTTGATAACTTCAACTTATCTTCTTAAACGTAATGTGAAATGTGATTAGTCCAGTTTTTTGGTTCCCAGAATCCAGGAGTAAAATTTACTCGTATTGAATGAGATACAGATGACATGAATGAATGCGATCAGAGTAAAGAGAATAACACTAATAGCAATGGCACTCAGGGTTCCATACCTGTAGTCGTACAAGCTTATCTTAAAGTAAAATAACCGAGAGTAGATAATAATAAACCTTTAACGTAAAATTTGTGATACATTTATTAAAATTTATCCACAAGAATGAAAATAAATCCAAAAATAAAGATTTCTTTTATCACTTTTTACTAAAAGTTGCAGTTATGTCAATAATCAGCCATGAGGTATAGAGATGTCACACATTTTTTTTGCATTGCCTAGAGCAGTGTCCAATCTAAGTCAAATATTCAGATTTATAATTGCTTGGTTTTTCTGAACATTGGATGTTGGCTATACATGGTACTCCGCATCTACCTTCGTGAAGAGAAAATCATTAAAATCTCCTCAGGAGAAAATAACTGTAAAAATAGAAGACATGCTTCCCAACGCATTATCAGGCCTTCCATTTCATTTCTAAATTAAATAGCATTTTCACCTTCTTGATGTTTACATTCAGGTAAATTTACTTACGTATATTAATTACCGTAAGGCGTAGGACGCAGCAAATCTTGGTCACAACTGTCGTCAAGAAAAGGCGATTCAGTTGGCTTGGCCATGTACTCCGCATGCCTCCTGAGAGCCTTAATCAAGCTTGCTTCTTTTACAAGGCATCAGGTACGCGCCGTCCAGGACGACCACTGCTGACAATTCGTCGGCAGTTCTCGTTAGAACTTCGGGACGCGGATCTTACTTGGGAGGATGCAAGGGAGCTGGCAGTCGAAAGAAAATCCTGGAGACAGTTTGTGGACTCCATATGCTCCACCTAGGGAGCGGATATGGTTTAGTAATAATATTACCAATAATCTCTATTACAACCTTCGTAGATAAAAAATATATAAATTATCCTGAAGTAACAAAAAACATTTTTTTTTCAAATGAAGAAAAAATATCTAAAATTACAAAGAAAACAAAAATGAGGGTTTGTTACTTACACATCAAGCTTATGATTTTACTCCTAGCAAACATTGCCACATGATACATATTCAGCTCACGTCAGTAGATTTTCTTCCCACGTTAATATATAAAGGGTGGCACCAAAATTTTATTTATTATTTTAAAAAGTATTCCTTCTTTCTTTCTGAAGTACTTAAAGTGGGTTAAATAAATATAAGTGATTTTTTTCACTGTATTATTTATTCAATATTACCCTGGACTGGTACCTGAAACGGAGGGCTGATCACCTTTCCTTCATGTATAAACGATCAAGATAACACTGTGTTTATATGAATCAGTGCCCTATGCACCATTGGGGTGCGGATAAGGGTTTTATTATTATTATTATGGATACGTAGTAATCTCTAGATTCCTAATATGGCCTGTACGAAAATATAATTTGGTTTCTACATAAAATAGTAAAAATTCTGAAAATGTGAGTGATTTCTGGCAATATTACCGCACATGTACCATAACGTTTTTTTTGTTTATTTAAAATAACGAAAACCCCTTTTTTATATTTAAAAAACAAGGGGTTGTTTTTAAATAATTTTCATTTCCATTTTTTTCAAATTTTGTTATTTAATGGTATTAAATATTTGACATGGCCAAAAACTACATGTGTCTTTAAAAAACAGGAAAACGCTTTTTACTCTTTTTTTTTCATCTCACACTACGAGTAAGGCTTTTTTATATTGTGTTATATAAAATAGCTCAAGGAATCCTCCAACTCCTATTCTATAATTTCTAGGGGAATTTTTCGATTCCTATAAATTTCGACGCCAAAAAACTTGCCATGTCTCCCTTCTATATTCTCCCTAAAGTTAGCAGATATGCGTAGTTCTTGTCACCAGGTAGAACGTTTCTAATTTATATTACCTTTTGTCATTTATGTGGTTTCAAACATTCTGTTGCAGCTAGGTTTTCAGAAAATTTCTGCGTTACTTGTATTAGGCATCCATTATTTTTTTAAACATTTTTTATTAATTTTTTAATTTAAAATTCTTCAAGATAAATTATCAAGAATCTTCTGAAAATTGCATGAAATTTAAATAGCATCAAAACTATCATTGGATTTGAAAAAAAACTGCAGTGTGAAACATATTTTTTAAAACATTAAATTTACAACAATATAACAAAGATTACTTAAACTAAGCTTTCAAACCTTACTTAATACAACCCTAACAAACTCGAGTAGGAATTTTTAGTGTTACCACCATTGACTCATTTTGTTTCAAATGTATTCATCAAGTACTGGTAAACATAAATCGGAGTACTTAACTTGAAGAAAAAAATATAAAAATATGAGTACTAATTGTATCACCCACAAACATAAACAATAAATACTTATTAGTCCCTCTTCAAGCACAAGAGCTTTGTCTCTTTATTGGAGAGAACAGGGTTATTAATTATAAAAGTTAAAATTCTAAAGATGAAATGTCAAGAAAATGAATGAAATAAAAAAAAAAAACGCTGTTATAGCTAAATTAAATAACTTTAAAAAATAAACAATCGAATATAAACGACAGGCGTCGTGACGTAGTTGGGTAGACGTTCGACTGCGAAACTGGCGTCATGGGTTCGATTCCCGCCAATTGCAAAATAAATTCAATGAAAATATATTTTCAATTGTTTTGGGTATTAATGATGTATTTTTCACATTTACCTTTCCTATCCTTACTATCCTACCTGCAAACAAGCTTCTTAAAGAGGAAGCTTTGCGGGTCATTCCTTTAAATAAATAAAAATAAAAAAGACTGACTATTATATGACAAAAATTGAATTAAAAATAAGTAAGGTTATTCAAATTAAGTTAAATAAAATTAAAAAGAAAATATTTTCAATGAAGGGTTGTTCCAGGGGCCTCGGAGACGAGCAGGGAGTATAGAGAACCCCTCCAGCAGTGTAGCCTCCGCTGCAGCGCAGTGTAGCAGCGCCGCTCGCGTGGGCGCCGCGACGCCTCCCGACCCGCCCGCCGCGCCCACGCCGCCTCCGCGCCCGGCTAGCCATGAATGAGCGCGTCTCAGTCCACATTCCCAGCCCGCCGCTATTAGTCCTGCGCGAATCCCGAATTCGGCGGCGGTACACTCCAACAGAATCGGCGACGATCTCCGATCTCCGCTATCAGGCTTTGCGCGGCAAGTGAAGTTTTGCCGCGAACGTCGCCGCCAGTTCGAACGCTACGAATTGTTATACATTGTAATAACTGTGATCGTGTCGCCTCAGGCAGTGTTTCATTTTTTACGTTTAAGAGCTCTACTTATTCAACGTATTTTTCGTTAAATGTACGTAAAAAATATTATAATTTTTCTTATTATTTATTGATTCGGCGTTAACTTTGTGAATGACATGTTGATTTTTTTTAATTAAACACTTGTCTAATATCACTTCATGAGTTTTATTTAATTACACATAACTCGTTTAGATCGACCGTTTTACTATTCACCTGTAGATTAAAACAGCTGATATGAAGGTATTATACAAGTGGTTAATTTCTTAAAGACTTTTCAGTTAAAATATAATTAATATTAAATTAAATTACAAATTGAACAATATAATATTTAAGTGTAAATATTTATGTATGAAATTATAAACTCTCGACCTAGTCAACATAAAAAAATTATAAATATTTGTTGTGTTTTTTTTACATTTTAAAATGATCATCTATTTCTTATAATATGACCAAAAAAATACGTATTTTTAAAATTTGTTTAAAAACCACTAAAATGATAACTGTTGACCTGTATATTGACAGTAGTTAGTAAGATTTCTCCCAGAAACAATTATAAAAATAAAATAAAGTAATATATGTACTCATTTAGTGATATTCAAATAAATAAATAAAAAAATATGAGCAATGTAATATTCATATTAATTTTATAAATAACCCTTGAATAGTGCTTAAGAACTGATAGTATAACACAAATGTAATTGATGATAAAGATAACACTGTTTTTGTCTTATTATCATTCATATAAGAAATGGAAGAAAAGTACCTATGTTTTTTCATCAATATTTTGACATCATATTTTTTGGCATTGTAATAAGAACAATTGCGAAATATCTTGCACGTTAATTTTGGAGTGTCCTCATTAAATAATTCTCAGATGCAGCCTTGAGTACAGAGCGTATGATTTAAATTGTCTCCCTCCAAAATTTAACCTAAAAATCCGGCAATAGTAAATCCGCTATTCTAGTTCCATACTCGGCTAGCGGTGGGCGGATTGCTCAGGCGCTCTGTACGGCGATTCCCTGTAGGCGGATCACATGGGCGGGAGCTCTCTCATTCAGCTATCCGCCGCCCGGCCTCGCGGTACCCATCAGTAGTTCAATCGTCTGGCGATTAGCATGACGGTTGAATCGCGGAGAAAATCTTTCCCGCCTTAGAACAACGTCACCCCTTAGCAAATGTCACCGAAAGAAAAACATGTCGTGAATCGTGATTTATGTAATAATAAACGAACTAGCGTTCTCCGTGTTCCGTAATAGTTTGACAATTATGCGTTTCAAATAGGATGACCTATGTAAATAAAACATTTTTATTAACAAATTGACTACGGGGTATACATATTTGTGCGTTTCAGAAACCTTATCTTGCGACGGGGTGCACATTTTTGTGCATTTTAGTACATTAAACTTCATACCCAAAAATCATGTCTTTGACTTCTCATTTCATCATATCTTAAATCAACTTTTTTTTTTAAACGTATCATTTGAAATGAGCGGAAAGCATTATTCAAAACTAGTGATTAAAAACTGAGAAGAGATTAGAAGTCACGTGTCTTTCACAAAACTTGTTCTACCACTTTACGATGTAAATTTTTGTACTTGTAAACGTCATACTAAAGCATAAATATGTTTTCAAATAAATATTTAAAAAATGGTAAATCTTATAAATGTTTTCATAAATATATATTTTTTTCAGATTTGTATTCGAGCTATATCAAACATTTATTTCACATATCGCTTTCCAAGGGCCTATCTTCCATATAAGTGATTTTTGCACAAAGTGGACCAATATCCAAGTTTTATATGAACTTTAAACAAAACATGTAGGAAATCCAAGTACATAAATCGAAGGGACACAGTTAAATCAAACCGAAGTCGTTTGATTTTTTATAATAATAATAAAATTATGAAAAAAATTCTCCAAAACTTTTGTCAGCATTTCTAAGTGTTTGTGCCTAATTAAGCGTGTTTTGTCTCTTTACTCGAGCTTATAAATGTTGTGATATTTTAATTAGTGTTTTTAACAATATATGCTGTGTCGTAATCAATGTGTGTAAAATCTTCCTGTGCCAAATGATTGTCAACCAATCTTATGATTAAATTAATAATAACCAATCTCTTCGTCAATTTATCAGTCAATATAAATTAAATCATAATCAGTGTTTAAATTTAAGCAGTGTGATAAATATCAGTGTTAATATATATCATCGCTTTGTGATTGTATCATATTTGGTACAAAGTAAAACTAAAAAATATATAAATGTAAAATTTCGACTTTTGTTTTTACGTAGTAAAATCAAGATTAATAAAAATACAAGTTTAATATTACAAGTGGTACAATATGTTTTATGCGGTACCTTCATAAAAAAAGAGACAAGCTCTTGTGGTTGGAGGGGGAGTTATCTTATTTAGATTTTTTTTTAATCAGTAATAATATTCAATATAATTCAAATTAATAATTTGATAAGTTTTTCGTGTGTTTTCTCGTGAATGGTCGCAATTTCTCGTTATTTGGTCTCGGACGGGATCGCGGAGTACCAGGCTAGCAGCGCGGCGAGGAGGTCGGCATGCTGGCTCTGATGATGCGGCGGGAGGGCGACGACCCGCAGGACAGTCCCTTCCTCCCGCCGCCCCCGCCGCGGCCGCGCGCGCGCCACACGGACGAGTTCGTGGACATCTCGCAGGTGCAGCAGCTGCTGCTGGAGGCGGGGCCCATGCAGTCCCTGCAGTCTCTGCAGCCCGGACAGATGGCGTCTCTGCAGCCCGGGCAGGGCGCGATGGGGGCCCAGTACGCGCCGGGCCCGCGCCCGCGCCAGCTGCCCCCGCAGCCCTACTACGTGCCCTGCCCGCAGCAGAACGCCAGCGTGGAGGACCTGGTGGCGCTATGGTTCTCCGGTACTCCGACTCAAGGTTTGCGCACAAATTATTTATTACCACTTAGAAGAAGAATATTATTATTGTGTCGGGTTGTGGTCCTGTGGTTAGTGTCCCAGACACTTGAGACCACAATTTGAATACCATTTTTTATTATGAGCCGCTTAGGCTCAAAGAAACAGTACGAAATTAAAGTGTCTTTGTAAATAGTAAAAACACAATTTGATTATTATTTAAAATTTTCTACTTATAGAAATATTACTCTCCAATGATAAGTAAAATAATGATTACTGAATAACATTTTTAGAAAAATAATAAGTAGGTAATAAAATCATATTAGGGGTCTATAGTACAAAAGCTCCTTTATAATCTTCTGAGTTTCACAAGTTTCAGTCCGCAGAGCATCATTAATGAACACACGTACAGATTTTTTTGGAATTATAGTCTTATTCTTAGATCAGTTGTAGCTAATCGAAGCAAACGACTAAGACTTCTATCAGTTTATTAAACAATACAAGTAAACTAGTTTAGTACATAATTTGATTAACAAAAAAAAAGTAGTTGAAAACAAAAAAAAAATTAAACATAAAATTTATTAAATGTGCCACAAAGTAACTGCGAAAAATGTTCAAGAAAAAAAACTGATTTTTACCTAACTGACGTTAACAATACGCTCCCAGAAAAGATTAATATCTTAAGGTAATAAATACTAAATAAAACAGGTGTAATATACACGATTTTATTTCTTGAAATTGACAAAGAAGTACACCATTGAAATGGTTCCAGGAATTCATCACGTTTTTAATTAGGAATGTCATTTAAGTAGTCATTTGAGTTGTCGTGGCTTTAACGTGTGTTAATTGTACTTATATGACTAACAACAATAAACAGATTGACAAGTCTAGAGATATTAAATAAACTAATCTAAATGACCATTTCAAGACCGCCATAGAGTACAATTACCAATATTATTAAAAATAAATAAAACTAATTATTTTACAATAAACTGTCAATCATAAATCAGAACTATATTGGTAAATGTTACACGTGTGTAAAGTGATCACTTAAACCAGCCTATGACGGTCGTCAGTCCCGTAAATGTCCAGACTTCCATATTCTTTTCATCTTTGATGAGATGTAAAAAAAAATCAAATGAAAATAACTCCTGTAATTGGAGATAATCCAGTTTTTTCTGAACAAGTATTTGAACACAATCAAAATGTTGCCGAACTATTACTAAAATTTCACAACTATTTTTATTTTTATTTAAAACTTTAATTTCAAAACGGTTATATCGTTTTATTCATAAACGAGTGATTCTTAAATAACAAACATCAATAGTCAGGCAGAGAAAAGGCGATAGCGATGATATGGGCGCATAGGACGTAGAAAACGTGAAGATGTTATGAAACAGGCGATTGCCATGGACGTTCCTCGAAAGACATCTAGAGACAGACCAGTAAATTCATGGATGCTACACAAAAGTAACATGAATCGAAGGCATGGCCAAAGCATTGTGAATGATAGAAGGACCTACAACCTGAAGATGGGGAGAACTGATCCCAATAGTCGACAGGTACAAAGACCTTTGGATGGAGCTAGGAAGAAGATTAAATATAATATTAATAAAAACAATAATAAAACCCTAATCCGCACCCCAATGGTGCATAGGGCACTGCGTCATATAAACGCAGTGTTATCTTCATCGTTTACACATGAAGGAAAGGTGATCAGCCCTCCGCTTCAGGTACCAGTCCAGGGTAATATTAAATAAATATTAGTGTGAAAAAATCACTTTTATTTATTTGACCCCCCTGGGAATCGAACCCGGGACCTCCAGAACGGTAGCCGAGCGTGCTGACCATTACACTACGGAGGCGGACAAAAAGATAATTAATTATAGGGTATGATTGTATGATAGATGTTCGGATGGTGATATAAGGAAATAAAACATAAAACAAGGCTGAGATAAGCGTTATCGATAAAAATAAGAAAGATACTTCGAAATGGTTGGGAAACGTGAATCAATTGAGTGGAAAATAAATAGTAAATGAAATTTATGAAGCGAAGTGGATAGTAAAAGAACCAAAGGAATACCAAAGAAAACTTAGCATTATCACATATTTCAAATACTTAAAAGTGGTCAGGTTAGAAGATGAAGTAATTAGCTGGTATATATGAGGAGGTGCATGAATGTGGAAGAGGCGAGGATTGTTTTGCAAAAGCAGTTCTATTTTCTCTGTCTACCCCTGCGAAGAATCGGCGTGATGGTAGGCAACCTTTTTTATAAAAATAAATATAAAACAAAAAAAGAACTTTGTAGTTTTTTTCGACATGAATTTTATTTTACGTTTCGTTTTATTTTATGTTTCGTCGCGACCAATATCATCAGACTTGTGTCGGTTACGACGAAAACTGGTCGCTGGGTAAAGAAAAATTCATGTGGAAAAAACTATATAGCTCTTATTATATTCAATAAAATTCAGTTACACCAAGAAACGTCTGTACAAAATATCAATCTAAAAACAAAAATATTTCACACTTTCCTTAAATAAACATGTAAAATTGAATAATCAATTACTTTTTTTAAGTATCATGAAGTTACATGAAAAATCTCTTAACTGTGTTTATAATGCAGATTTTAAAACTAAAATCATGCATCTTTTTTGTTGTTAATGTGCTTTGAAGAAAACACAAGTCACTTGTCATAACTTACGAAAGCTTTCGAGAAGATGATTATTTAAACTTGTGTATTACTCTTTAGCATTTTGCAATATATCACTCATCTCGCGAGCTTCGTCTGACAACGCTTCATCTGTACATTAAAATTATTCGTCACACTTCCAAGGCAGTGGTCCAACGCGTACGAAAATACACCAGTCGCGTAATATGTGGTCTTATTTGAACTTAATATTATTTAATTTTCCTGTGTGAGTAGCCGATAGTGCATAGGCCACTGAATAGGATCATAGCAGTGTAAACTACACTTTTCCTGCGACCTGTGCTTAGATACTAATGCGAGATTTTAAAATAAAACTTTTTTTAAATTCTAAGAACAATCATGGTGTACTCATATATAATCATGATATGAACCTTAAATGTACTTCTTCTTCTTCTTCTTAGTGTAGGCCTTGTGGCCTGTTTTTAAGAGAGATTAGCCTCCTGCGAGGTCGATTCTCAGCTGTTGATCCATATCTTTAGTGGTCTGCCCAGGAGTCGTCTACATTGTATAAATGTACTTATGGTAAACTAAATTAATTAAAATTATGGCCTTGTATATAAAACATAATATTCATTATTATAAGTATTTTGTCTAGTTTTCCACTAGTCTGATAATGCCGGTAACAAAGAAATTTTTCACTGGTCAAATAAAGTAAAAGTGGAAAGAACCAAAGTATTATTATTTTCATTAATAAAATACAATTTGACCAAAGTCAGTAAAATGCATTTAAAATAGGTTTCAGTTGTTTGATGTTTTTATACTTCTTTGTTTCTATTAATTATTCGCAGCAATTGGAATTACTTCCATATTATTTTTTGACATCTCATCAAAGATGAAGAAGAATATGGAAGTCTGGGCATTTACGGGGCTGACGACCGTCATCGGCTGGTTTAAGTGATCACTTTACACACGTGTAACATTCACCAATTCTACCCATTATTGACAACCACACTACTCAAATTCTTGGAAGTTCTTTATATATGAACCAATTCAGAAACCTTGGACACACTCAAAATGTTGGAATTATTTCCCTTCGCAGAGTAATATCTCTACAGACATCATGATAACTCTACGATGAACAGCATTCTACATAACATTTTTTTCTATCCTTAGTTTGATGCCAAAAGTTAATATTTACTACTTCGTCATGCTCATAAAATCAACATTATTTTCTTTGTATAACACTATTTTCAATGTTATATTTTTGGTAAATTTAGCTTCCCTTGTAATAAATATAAAAATTATATCTATATAAATATAAATATAAATATAAATATATATATATATAAATATATATATATATATATATATATATATATATATATATATATATATATATATATATATATATATATATATATATATATATATATATATATATATATATATATATATATATATATATATATATATATATATATATATATATATATATATATATATATATATATATATATATATATATATATAGTAGTGGGTTCATACCCGTACTCGTAGTAATGTGTATGAAAATCTGTCTATTTTTAAAATAAGTTTTGCTTGGTAAAAACCACTATTTATTCATTTTAATTCAAATGATTTTAAGAAATAGTGGTATTTACCAAATAAAACATAAATATAAAAAATAAAGATTCACAGATTACCTAAACATAAAAAAACATCCTGTGCAAAATTTCAAAAATCAATATAAAGTTAAAAAACGTTTTAAAATGTAAATATGTATATTTTAAGATCGAACTTTTATTGCATCTAAATAAGTCAAACGTGTGTAAATTACGGGCCACGGCATACTTGCAACATTAAGAAGTTGACTGGAAATTCATGTTTTTGGCAACGGACAAAATAAATAAAATAATGTCTACCTCTATTTCTATTTGCAAATCACGAAACGTCTTCATACCTATTTCATGCATTTGTGTGAGCATTTTAAACTGTGTAAAACCAGTTTTTCATCTTCATATGGCACAAAATACATAATACATATCTACATTATATGTATATTATTATTTGAAGATATCCATGTCTTTCACACACATTTTTTTATGATTCTGCATTGTTTAAAATATGATTATACCTATAGCGTTGATTAGATGGCACAATAATTATATAATTCGTATAATTTTCTTTTGTTCAAAATATCCATATACCATAGCAATATGCATTGTTTTTTTATGTAAAATATCTGCATCCTTGCGATTGAATAAAGATTTTAATTTTAATGACATGCTGAATGCTAGTTTTATTTTTAAAAGTGTAGTTGTTTTTAATCTGCAGAAGATGAAAAAACCTGTTGGAATCTCCGAAATAAATACATTTTTAAGGAATTTTATTTGGAGATGATCTGGTGAAAATTGACGATGTTTAAATGATAAATGGTAGGAAAATTACATTATTATGTAATTGACAGTTTTTTAAAAAAATATTTTAGTCAATTTGTCATGATAGATATTATTATATCATATTTGATAGATATTTTCGACACAAGAGTCTTATAAAATACAAAATACAATTATACTTTTATTAGGCAATTCTAAAAAAAATATCACCGTTTAAAAAACGTTTACTTTTGTCTTTGTCTTTACAATAAAATTAATAAAAAATATAAATCATGTTTTTTTAAAAACAAAACTCATCCTAAAAAGAACATATTTTCAAACAAAAAAATATGATATTAAGAATTGTTGGGTCAATGTTTTAGTTGCGTTATAGGAACCAATAATGTTTTTTAACAAAAGATATATCAATATGCAATACATAATATGTATGATTACTCACAAAATAATCATATAACAGTTTTTAAAATGAACTTTTAGATAATAAAATTGATTTCTAAGAATACTGTCTAAAACTGAATGCATACACCAAAGTATAAATTATCTATCTAAAAAATAAGCACATAAAATCTGTATGAGAATGTTTCTCTCCAACCGCTAAAATATTCCTCCTCTTCTTCAGAGTGCAGCGATTTATCAAGCAATCAGTCGCGACGCATATAAAGAACCTTGGCGATGATCGAACTTGACTTTGCAAAATAAAAAGTAAAAATATTCCGCATCCATTACGGGCAGAAGTCCAGTGCGGGCAGGAATGAATAAATATATTGACCAATTTGTAAGACAAAATAATTGGCAATCGTTTGACGCTTACGATTAAGGGCGGCTTCACAAAGGAGGGTTTTCTTGAATGCCAACTAACTTATCAAAATAATCATTTATATATTTTTACAATGTTGTGATTCTCAATGAAGTGTCATTTATTTGAATGGGATAATTTCGTGAACATTGAGCGTATTTGCGCATATATGCAAATGTATCGCTACAAATCATAAAGAGGCTGTCAATTTTTCATATTAGAATATTAACAGTAAGAAAATCAAAACCGTATTATTAATCATTCACCAGGAATATCGAATTTAACAAACAACTGCTGAAGATTTCTTTTGAAAATGTTTCAATGCATTTAAAGTAGTACTTGTAATTTTTTAACAATTTACGAGACAAATGTAGTTGGAAATGAAAGCATATGAACATCGAAAAAAACTTGGTCCGATGAAGTAATACAAATATTTAAAATCGGACAGGTCAGGGGTCAGAATAATCAGTGGTTTTGTATGAGGAGATTCATGAATGTGGAAGAAGCCAAGATTACTTGTGAAGATAGATCGTGATTGTGAAGATAGTGGTTAGAATTTAAGTGATAACAGTTAAATTATTTATACTACTCTTATTTCTTAAAAGCTTTAATTTTTTGCGACTTGTAATTTTCATAAATTTATTTGTTTTCAAACAACAACAAAAAATAGCGTAAGAATTTGAAAATAATTTAAAAAAAAAAAAAATTTGGTAATAGACACCTCAAACAAAGCTAATATGTGCTTGCTTGAATATGTCACCTCTGGTCAAAAAATGGAGGCTTGCGCTACTAAGTTGGAACTCGCAAACATCAAATTCACTAATCGAACACTTAACTTTTAATAACTGTTTTTTTTTTTTAAACCGTTTATTTATTTCGAAGAAAAAAAATTAATACTATTTTTATTAATTATTATTAATAATTAATAATAATAGTCAAAAGAAAATTATTTGGCGGCTTTTGAGTTCTGGACTTATTGAGTACTGGATTATTAATTGGGTAATGTCTAAAACAATTTATAAAATTCAATAATTACACATTTTATGAAATAATGTTCATCCAATTCAGTTTGTAACATATAATTAACGTCGCGTACAGTTTTCAATATATGTGTATCTCAGATAAAGTGTGTAGAGTCGTCCCTAAGAAACAAAATAAAAGTCTCGCATAAGTAGGCTCAATAAATAATCATTTACACTACATCTTAGATGCAAATTTCAACCATGATAACCATTTATAGAGCAATTTTTGCACTGAAAAATAGCGTTTTAAATATTGACTACCTTTCTTAAACAGCGTTGTTCTTAAGGTGGAGACTGACCGGAACGTTTCGTCGTAACGTAACACGTTACGATGCGAGCATTCGTATAGTCAGTGGGTACAGCGAGAGGAGCGCTCCACCCATAGTTTCGGATGCTCGCTGATGCTCGCCGCGAGCGATGTTACGACGTTATGTTACAATGAAATGCTCCGGTCAGTCTCCACCTTTAAACTTAATCTCAAACACTTTTTTTTTAATACCGGCTGATCACTATAACGAAAGGTTGAAAAGTAAGATCATAACGGACATTCTAGGTTTTACTTAATGGTTTGGAATTAACGTTGTGGAAAAACATGTTGATTTAAATATAATAATGAAACAATTGCAAAATGCCGCTTTTGAGATTATTAATTTGTCAGCGAAGTTTATGGCTCAATTTAGTTTTGTTCAAATGTTTTATTAGCAGAAACCTTCAAATTTCATTCTCGAATTATTTGGCGCACTAGGAAACACCTGAAAATATCATTTTTCAGTTCCAATGAAAATACATTTATATTTCTATACATATCAAAAAATCGTTAGTGGAACAAATCCAGAATTTGTAAATTATGATTTGGACACACTCAATATATTGTGAATGGAAAAAATGTGTGCATAAGATGACAATTTCAAAAGTTTCACGCTAAAAAACTTTATCTTCAAAACAACACTTGTTAATGGCCCCTCATGATATCTATTTGTAATAGAAATTTAATATTATTCAGACCACCCATAATATGATACGAGGGATGAGTATGATGTAAAACAATATGCATTCCATTTATACATATACGAATGAACCCTTATCTGCTTCTTATGACAATGACAGTATTGTGACAATGAAATCTGAACCATTCAATTACACAAACACACACTCACACACACCGAAACATAAAATATATATGAAAAGATATATATATATATATATATATATATATATATATATATATATATATATATATATATATACATATATATATATATATATATATATATATATATATATATATATATATATACATATATATATATATATATATATATATATATATATATATGTGTGTGTGTGTGTGTGTGTTTGTATATGTGTGTATGCGTCCTCCCCCATGGTGTGGACACACACACAATGGTAATGGTTAGCAAGTTTAACTATAAAATATTATTGATTGTATTTTTTTTTTATTCTTTATTCTCTAATATTACCCTGGACTGGTCCCTGAAGCGCAAGAGTGAACAACTTGCCTTCATATAAGTAAAGATCAAACTGCGTCATATTATGCAGTGCCTTATGCACCATCGGGTACGGGTAAGAGATATACATCTCTGATCAGCTTGTTTATGTTTCGTGTACGTACTCGTAAGTATTCATTTGAAATATAATACACGGAAGGTTGCTGTTAATTTGTTAAATATCGATGATTCAGTATTTATTAATTCATTACATCGCCGGTGTAATCTAGTAGCAATTAAAATACTTCATTAAACGATGTCGTTGCGCCCCACTATAAATCAAAACCACTTAATCTTCCCCAACTCTACAGGCCTAATAAACGTACCATACAACTATACGTGGAGGTGTCTTATTTTATTGAAATGAATAAATTCAGACTGACGTTCAATTTCAGAATATTATTTTATGACATTTATTGACAAGTTTAATACTTTACCGCTTCCGGAATTATGTTAAAACTTGACGTAATTAAAAAAATTATTACGTTGGTAATTATTTCTGTATAAAAGTGGTTCTTATCTGTTGAATTATTAAGCGATTATTTTGATCTTAATATTTTAACCGTTAAAAAATTACCATGTATACATGTACAGTTATTAAATTATATTCATATTTTTGTACGCAATATTTTTTTTTACAATGTTTTCTATAGATATCCCGTATATTTGACATTTTTTCGTAGACTGTTTTTTTTTTTTTTCTTTTCATCATTTCACAATTAAATTTGCCAGTAACTTTGGGGTAGCACCAGCTTATTTTTTATTCAATGCATTTTCAGTGCATTCATTACCATCATAATCAATGTAAGATGATGATGATCTATCCAAACACGTGGCGTATGAAATTTTAACAGTGATATTTACCAAAATAAATCTATATTAAAAATAAATGTTCATAAAGAAATGAAAAATCATTTGGATTTATAATAAAAACCAGCTTTTAACGTGGCATTTTTTAAATATAAAAAGAAAAAATATATTTCTTCAAACGTATTATTGTTATTAAAATGTTATAATAGTAAAAAAAATATATGTAATTAATATGTGTACTTTTTGATGTAGTAAATTTCGTAAGACGTAACGTATTTTACGTGTGTAAAGCGATCACTTAACCGGCCTATGACACGTTGGAGTCCCTGTAAATACCATGAATTCCATATTCTTCATCATCTATGTGAAGATGTCAAAAATGTGAAATAATAAAAGCTTAAATGTAATTACAAAAATGCTTAAATACTTTAATAATAACTATTAACATTACGTTTTTGACTTGTATTTTAAATTCAAATTGCCTAACATAGTGTCCCAAAATTAGGGAATATTTATTTTTATGGTAGAAAAACGTCAGCTGATCAGTTATGAGAAAAAATGGTCAGAGTGGAAAGGATTAAACCATATGACCACCATTCGGTTTACTGTGTTTTGGCTACCAAAATCCATGATACTCGTCATTATTCGGTAGCAGAGTCGAGAAGACGGAGTAAGTGAGGAGTAATTGGTTAAAACGAGTAGTAATTAGTCGGACCCGCCTCGCTATAAACCTTTGCTCCGGTAAAAAATATTACGGAGATAAAAAGAATCCCGCTCCAAAAGGAATTAATTGAACTGAGCGCATTTTTTCATCTATTGGTTAATCGATTTGATTTATCGGTTATAAATTGGATTCACTGATTGAATTTTTTCTTTAGTGTTCGACGTTGAATGCAAATTGAATATATCCAACTGATTGTATCAATATTTCGAGAAAAGTTTGTTCGATATTCTGAATTTGTTCCACTTATTCAAATCGTTATTTGCTTACTTATATAACACAATATACAAATAAAAAGTCTGGGCATTAATAGGGCTTACGACTCGTTATTGGCTAATTAAAATGATCAGTTAATACAATGTGTAACTTTCACAATATCAATGATTGACAACCACACTACTCAAACTCCTGAGTTGTATTATGTATTTTGTAAATTAAAAGCATTGTTGACTTTGTGGTATGGTAATATAACACTCTCGTTACGATTTATCCTTTACTTAGTGTAATACCTTTAAAAAATTGTACTTCACGACTACTTGATACAGAATAACCATTCCATAATCAGGTCTATGTACACACCTTTTCAATGTGACAATTGATCTATGTGAAGAAATATCCTATTACTTACATAATTTAAAACGGTGATTTGTCACTCACTGCTAACCAATTTTTTCAAAGAAACATATTTTATATAAAAATTATTGGAAAAGGGTAAAAAATCGTTTTTAATTTTTAAAGAGTATTACTGATTTGCTGATATTCCTTACATCGTGGTAGTAGGAATGGGAACGGTAACATACGTGAAATTCCTGAACGTTATCCTTAATGGGAGCAAAGTGTTAATAACAGGAAACCTCATGAAGATACATAGATCTAAGTAAGTGTAATGGTACTTAGGTACTAATAGCCGAGCGCCATCCAGTACAAAATTATACGTCAAGCTGTTAAATTTCACTTCAATTTCGTAAAATGTAAAGAATCTCACAACGTGGATAAGTTTATCAAACGTTTTTTGAGTACAATTAAAGTTTTGCACAATTTATTCTACCAAAAATTGTTTAGTATGTACAATGACACATCTACCTTATCAATTAGTTTTTTTTCTTTTCTTATACAACTTAAAGAAACTATAAGTTATAAGGAACTGAAGAAAAGAAAATCTGGATTTATGGTCATCCAAGTCAACAAAGTCTACTTGATACCGGTCGGAGAAAGGTCCAAAAAAGTATTTTTATTATTATTTCTTTTTAGTTTAATTTTATACAATGTTTATTTTATAAATAAAATAATCAAATCAATTTAAAGTAATGTGAAAGTAAAATAATTTATTGTAAATAACCAAAAAATCATATATTAAAAATACAGGCCTAAATTACATACAACTAAATGTAACTTAAGATTTTATCCAAAATTTTCTTAAAAGGCATTGGTTTTTTAGGAATAAAAGTGATTTTGATAAGAATTAATATTATATGCGAACATATCTCTTGAAAAAAAAATCAGTATCAAACTGTCTTAATTTTATTGCAAATAAGTTATTGTAAAATAGGAAACAATTTTAAGTTATTTTGAAAATCTTAATATGAAAAATCAAAGAGATTTACTGCTTCAAATATTATACTAATTATAAACATAATTTGGCAAAGAAGTATTTTCATGTTTTACTATTTTATACGCAGGTTTGATCAGCTTCGAATAAGGTTCGATTAAGTTCAAATGTATCACTACTCACCAAGTAAATGCTTTTGATAACCCAACCTTGTTTACCAGAAGTTCGTACAGAAAAGCTCCCCAGACAAGTTTAAGGACTAAAGACATGTATCATTTAAATTGATTCGGCAGCCGACGTTAACAATAATTTGTTGAATTAACTTTATTATTCCGGAGCATGATCTCGAGTAGGATTTCCTGTACATTCATATTCCATATAATAAATGCAAATTCAAGAATGAAAAAAATCAACTCGATGATTACAACGACGAAACTCTACTGAGAAAAAACGATTAAACTTTTTAAAATTATATATCGCAAAAAATACGTTTCAACAATTTATTTGACCAATTATGAATGCTTCTCCAAACGTACTTTATTAAAATACCTCTCAAATATATTTTTAAGATTACATCTTGATTGTTTTTTCTTTATATTGTACAATTACACCTTTTTCATTTTACAGCAATGGTGTAAACAGTAGTGATTATGCAATATCGATTTTTTTATAGATAAAAAACGTTATTAGAAGAAAAAAACTAATTGACCAACACGCCGTTTCACCTCAGAGAAAGGCAGAGAGAATAGAACGCCACACTAATCTTTATTATCAAACAATCTTCGCCTCTTCTACATTCATGCATCTCCTCATACATACTCGCCGATTATTCCAACTCTAGACCTGACAACATTCAATTATTTAAGATACTTGATTATGCCAAGTTTTACTCGGTCTTCTTAAATTTATATTACCAACCGCAATTGCCTTATATTTTTTTACTATTATTTCTTCACTAATTCTACTCACATGCCCAAACTATCTCAACACACCTTTCAAAATTATATCGATAATGCTTATCTCTGCCTTGCATTATTTCCTTATATCACCATTCGAACATCTATCATACAAGGTTTGTAATAGCAACTAATGACAGGGTTTAAGGTTATCATTAATTTAATAAAGGTTCCTATCATCTTAAGGCCACGGTATGCTATATTGATCTGCAGGGAAACAAAGATAATTATTTCTGCATAAAAGGGCGCTGCCGGTATTTTGTTAACGCTTTATTTGAAAATTCGTCATCGATGATATTTTAAATACATCTGTTACATCGACATGTCTGCAGCCGAAATTCTACGAACCCTGTTGTAAACTACATATTTAATAAGTGATTTACCATTCATTCTTTAGTAATATCTATCCATTTTTAATCGAACTTTTACTTGATATACGAGTAAGTTATAACCAATACTTCTTGAAATTAATGTAACATGTTTTGATGCATTCCCCATCATAATCAAACACCGTTTATAAAGATTAGTCAAGTTTTTGAGTTGTATCCTTGGGACGTTGAAGGACAAAGAGCGGGAAGAAGCTGTTCCCATTTTTTTTAATACAATAGAAACATTAATGATAGTCATTGTTATGTCATCAAATATAGCTTTATTATTATTTATATTTCCATGAATTTCTGTTTTTTAAAACGTTGAAATATATAACTTTTTACATTAATATTTTATAGGATTTCTTATTTTTTGTAAATATTTAATGTACACGCTTTAATTTTTACCTGTAAAAGAAAATTAAATAAGTAAAAACCACTTTTTACAAAACATATTTTGACCCGTGTTTCAATGAATTCCGCATGATTTTCAAACATCGTATGATTCAGTATGCATCGAAACATGTGTCACAATAGGTTTTAAGAAATAGTATTTACCAAGTAAATCAAACGTGGATAGCTATTACCGTAAAGTGACATGCCATGTAAATTTAATGAATCTTTTAAATGGTTTCCGGGCTCTAAATAAATATTCATTGAAGAAAATGTTTTCCGAATCTTATTTTTAATTTTCAAGAAGTCATACTAATGTAATAACTTCCACAGGCGCGGTTTAATTTGTATATTATTATGTTCTTTTATATATTTTAATTTTTCTTTGTGTTTTGAGAATTTTATGAAATCATGAATTAAAGGCTTCACATACGGTAATTGATTATGATGCGGAATATATCGAAACAATAAGAACTGAATAAAAGGAAAAACATGCTTTTAATAACAGATCTATGGTTTTTTGATCTAATAACATAAGTTTAAAAACAAGAAAAAACTCAATAAAACTCTAGTCAGGAGCAAACTGCAGTATGGATGTCGTGGACTACCGTACAGACAGAAAGAGGTCGGCTGGATGCGTTTGAGATGTGGTGCCACAGGTGAATGTTGGGGATTCATTGATCGGAAATGTAGGGAACAACTTACTTAAACAACCAGGCATATTCTTACTATTGCAGAAGGCATTTGCGAAGGTACAAACTACAGAATTTATTTATTTATTTACTAATTTATTTCAAAACATAATACTTACATAAATCATATATACATATAATATTCCCGATGAGTAATTTCTATTTCTCATTTTGGAACATGGGATTAAGGTTAACAAGACTGGAACACAAATAATAAAGTAACAAAAAAGATTTTTTTTAAATAACCAAAACTAATACCTACTAATACATGGAAAAATATAAAAACAATAAGCAGGTATAATAAATAGGCACAAGAAGCATATTTAAAAGAAATAAATGACAAATAATACGACCCCGCTTAAACTACATGGACCATCTTATCTCCGACATACGCTGAAGTGAGCGGAGGATAGAGACGAGTGGAGGCTAATCATGAAACAAGCAAACTAATCATCATACAGATTATGATCCGCGAAAAAAAACATCAAAACACGTGTCACAATAGACCTTAAGAAATAATGGAATTTACCAAGTAAAATAATAAAATAAAATAAAACAAAGAATAAAAATCAATAAGCATTTAAACATTATTAATACAGAACAAATGTTTATAATTTATATGTTATAACTTCTCTCTTGTACGAGTACATACTATTAATTTAGCTTGTACCAGCTTGTAATATGTTTTTGAAAATACTGTAGTAAATATGTAAAAATCTGTTATCTGTAAATTCACCTTGTATTTATAAGCAGGGTACAAACACTAAAGGAAATTTAAAAAAACAAACATTTAAATAAGCTACATCAAACTTCCTTTTTTGTATTGTAAATCTCAACCTGCCATTCGGCTAATTAAATATCATTATCTATGCACTAATATACCCGTTCCGCTTCCATGCCCTGGAAGTATAATGGTGTATAGCAGGCCTGGCCAACCCAAATGACACCCCAGGCCGCATTGACGACCTAAAATTTCCCCGAGGGCCACACATACAAAAATATCACAATTTTTTTTTATATACATGTAAATATATAAATATTTATATATTTATATTTAAAAATATATATATATAAATATATATAAATATATATATATATATATATATATATATATATATATATATATATATATATATATATATATATATATATATATATATATATATATATATATATATATATATATATATATATATATATATATATATATATATATATATATATATATATATAAATATATATATATATATATATATATATTTATATATATATATATATATATATATATATATATATATATATATTTATATATAAATATATATATATATATATATATATATATATATATATATATATATATATATATATATATATATATATATATATATATATTTAAACAATGAATATTATAAATTAAGACTCATTAATCAAACAATATTACAAACTTTGTTACAAATAAAACCAATTTTTAATGACTTCTCCTTTCAGCGCGAGATTTGAGACTTTTTTCGCTCAATTAATTTTTCTAAATCTACTTCAATACTTGAAGTTCACACCTTAACTGATTTTTAAGATTTACACCTATTATTGACTCCCTGTTTTTATTATAATTATTTATCATTTTTGAAAAAATAGCTTCACAAACGTATGTGGATCCAAAGGCACTAATATTTTTTTTAGCAAAAAATCTGCTGAAATTGTAATTTTGTTGTACAATTTCAACTGCAAAAAAGTTCTTAAATAATAATATACTTCATCATAAAATAAAAAATATACAAAAAAATCATTACATGACCGCACGCCACACATAAAGGCGCCGCGGGCCGCACGTAGAGGCGCCGCGAGCCGCAGGTTGGCCAGGCCTAGTGTATAGTGTATAAGGTACACTCCACTAGAACAATGAGCGAGCCATTAATATAAAGGGCTTGTAAATCGTACCCTCAATCTGGTTAACATAAATCAAAGATGCATAATTAAGTCCATCTAAGGACTGATTAATACCAGAGAACTCTGTTTCATCCTGTAGCTGGTCTTGTGGTACTACTGCAACGAGCCACTTCGCTGGTGGCCGATGTAGATATCGATGTTATTGTTTATATTAATATACATCATCCTGTATTTGTTTATTACGAACTGCAATCTTTATTCTAAGATTGCGCACGTAAAATTATCAGCATTGTCATATTATATTGTTATTATAATGTGACTATGCGGATGAGTTATCAAGTATTTTTGATATGTAACACATAATACATAAACTTTTCTTAATCTAAATAAGAATAATAAGGAAAACTTCAACTCATAACATTTAATTTCACAAAGCTCAGTTCAAAAATATTTTTTAAACTAATAATATGATAGAAAATTTATGTATTTTCTATTTTGTATATTAAAAGCGTTCATAACGTTTTGGTATGGTAATAAAACACTCTCCATATCATCCATTGTTTACTTTGTGTAATACAAAAAAGTGGTATTACACAGGAGAGTGTTATCTTTGTATTTAAACCTGTTGAAAAAACAACCAGTTCTCTAAACTAGTCGTGTTTACATCAATAAACTCAAAAGTGGGTCTGATTAAGCAATTGTTTTCTTAATCATGTTATTTTTCAAAGTAAATGTCAAATCAATAAACAATACTTACTTTTTAATTTGATTACAAAAGTGAAAAAGATATATTTGAATGGAGGTATTTTGTGTGTCAAAAAGTACATATCATTTATTCATGACTAGATTGTGATAACTCAAAATTCCTAATTTTTTGAAAGACGTCATTAATTTTCATTTTTTAATTTGGTAATTTGCACTGCTAGTATGAATTTTTTGCAAATATACATATAAATCGTAAACTTTCATTATTATAGGTTTTCTTTTATACCTATTAAATTTATGGTACAAATTAAGAACTGAAATGGAATAAAACCGACCAATAATAAAACGATTAGTTAAACAAAGGCAATACTGCTAAGAATTTTATGTCTTGAACAGAAATCAGAATACTGGGAACATACGGGACACTAATTTATGCTAATTCTACCTGTCTCCATTTATTATAGTTAATTGTGTCCACTTCCGTTACCAATGTCGATGAGAAATAAACGTAAACTAAGACAATTGCCACATTTATTGTAGATTTACGTTTAACAGGTATTTTAAGTATTGGAATCACCAGTAAACAGTTATCTGTTATAATTTGACTCTGTTCCATAGGATTTATTACTATTATGTTTTGGAAAACAATCGCTATTGCGATTTTCCTGATCAATTTTTCAAATGCATGTGAAGTAAAGCTTTGAAATTCGTGCTTCTGCTTAAACAATATAAATACCCTTATTTCACACAGAGTGGATTTTTTCGCAATATATCTAAAATCTCATTGGATTAAGTTCAAATTGAAAAAACTTTCCGGAAAATTATGAAGGAATAGATGAGTATTGTATAAGTTTGGCACTCAATAAATTAAATGAGTTATTTTGTGATTTGAGTTTTAGGAGTACTTGTATTATATGAATGATAATATCGTATTTTCTCATTCTGAATATTCGAAATATCATTATAATCTACAAAATTTTGAGTGTGTCCAAATACTTGTTCACAAAATCTGGATTATCTCCAATTACAGGAGTTATTTTCATATTATTTTTGACATCTCATCAAAGATGAACAGTGATTCAAGAACAAGTTTTCTAAATTGGTTCATATATACAGTACTTCCAAGAATTTGAGTAGTGTAATTGTCAATAACGGGTAGAATTGGTGAATGTTACACGTGTGTAAAGTGATCACTTAAACCAGCCTATGATGGTCGTCAGCCCCGTAAATGCCCAGACTTCCATATTCTTCTTCATCTTTGATGAGATGTCAAAAAATAAAATCATTGTAATCTAATTGTACGTGATATTATAGAAGAAATAAAAACTATATTTTTAAAGTGGATGATATGATTAAATTATTTATTGATTTTCTAAATATCTCAAGACGGATGATTTTTTTAAAGGAAAGAATATGGAACTTGGGGCATTTAAAAGGGCCACGATTTGTTTTTGGATGATTAAAATAATCACTTTTAGTATATTGCTATTAAAACTTTTCTGCCCATCTCTTTTTCTTCAATTATTGAAACTTTTATGTATTGTATGTGACAAGAAAAAAACACGCTTGACTTCGAAACGCTATCAGTTTAAATTCTCGTGAGATAATAGAGCTGAAACCTTTATTTATGAATGTGAGATTATTTCTGTATTATTTTACATATTAACTAGAAAATCCATCACACAAGTCTACAAGACCAGATTTCAAACCAACAATATTGTTATAGTACTAAACGGCCATAAAGCTTGAAACTTTTGAAATAACACTTTTGCTAAAACCGTAGGTAGAATTTATGAAAGTGAGATTCTTTCTGTATTATTTCACATATCATCTAGGAAGTCCGCCAGTTAAGTTCTCAATACCAGATTTTTAATCAACAATATTTTGTAAAGCATTAGTAGATATGTCTAAATCTAATGATAAATTCCCTGACATCAATATTTTCTTTTTAAAAAATCGTCTATATTCAGACATCTAAAATATCTTGATAACAATTTTAGTAAACAAAAAAAAAACCTTATCCGCACCCAATGGTGCATAGGGCACTGCGTCATATAAACGCAGTGTTATCTTGATCGTTTACACATGAAGGAAAGGTGATCAGCCTTCCGCTTCAGGTACCAGTCCAGGGTAATATTGAATAAATATTACAGTGAAAAAATCACTTATATTTATTTTACCCCCCTTGGGAATCGAACCCGGGACCTCCAGAACGGTAGTCGAGCGCGCTGACCATTACACTACGGAGGCGGAAAACAAAGGTGAGAAAAAACTCAAAATATCATGAAAATTTAAACTATCTTGTTTTTTCAAAGATTATTAGTCAGTAAGAAATAAAATCAATAATACATCGTAAACAAATTTCTCTCTCATGCGTGTCGTTTGTCACAACACAGGTGCATTGACTTATTCAAAAAACGAAAAAAACAATTGTTATCATTTTAAATTCGGGCTATCAATAAATTTGGTATGCCTAACTTAATAGCGCTTAATTGCGTCGCATTAGCTTAATCTAGGAATACATTATTGGGCTGACAATGGACCTGACATTGTCGAGAATTGAGAAAGATCCGATTGTCTCAAATTTCCGAGTATGTGCCGAGGCATGGGGTATCTGGCCATTGCATTATTCATGGGAGTAATGTATGCGCTCTTATTACAAACAAATTACTGGCATTAATTCGTTTCGCTAGAAGGCCTCCCATTACGTACTTGACATCAGGAGACATTTGACTCGAACATAATTGAAGATTGTTCTCTCTTCGGGCAGGTGCGGTTCGAAGGCATTTATTGAATAAGTAATAACTTTATAATTTGCTCTATATTCTACGAATGCTTTATATTTTAAGTGTGAAATACAGGTACATATATCGCTCACTCCTTTCAAGAACGTCATAAATAAAACATCGTAAATTTTCAGTTGTGCGTGTTTTCGGATTGCCCAGAAAATGTACTACATCCCTGCAAAAGAGGCATATTTTTAACTTAATATCTACCCGCTACAGGGCATAGAGAGTTGTTTTTGCATTTTGAAGAAAAGGTATTGATAATTATTTTTTTAAATAAACTAAATATTTTTCAAATGGAGAAAAAAACCTTCAGGTTTTACCTAAAAAGATCTGTTGCACAGTAAAAAGTGCAATAAGTGGCTTGATATTTATTTTTTATACATTGTATTATATTTTTAAACTTTAAAAACGTTCTCCTGAAAAATCAAGTTTTTTATTTATGACGTTCTTGAAAGGAGTGAGCGATATGATCTAGGTATAATTCATGTTATTTATTATTTCATACACTGTATTATTCACCCTACAAAAGAAATATCCATATTATGTGCTATTATAGGTGAATACGGAATATATTTTTCATTGATTCGGAATTCACTGTGTGAAATGACGGGTTGTTTTTTTTAATTAAACGCTTATGTAATACCTCTTAATGAGTTTTATTTCATTACTCACGACTAGTTTCAAAAACTACAAATGTTTTCATCTACGGGTGAAAAGTAAAACTGAGGAGCAAAAAAAGATTTTTTTGTTCGTCGAACCGAACCCGGTACCTCCAGTACAGTAGCCGAGTGTTCTGACGATTACACTACGGAGACTGACACAATCAATTAAATTATAAATACCCAGACCTCGATATTCTTTTTCATTCTTCTTTAAAATTTGAAGCCAACTGCGAATACGCGTAATAATATGTTTAAAGACATTCCTATAAATTTCAATTGTATTGTATACGATTATATTTATAATACGAGTATATGTATGTAAGTAGAAGGGGTTGATATGTTCATGTAAGTAATATTATAACGGTTTTGTCAGTAACAGTAAAATGTATAAGAAAGTGATATTTGTGTTGGTTACGGTTAAATCTCGATAACTCCGAGTCGATTTATTTAGTAATATGTAGTATATATCTACTCGGTAGTGTTGTGATGTAGAGGTAAGGTGGTTCATGGTGACAGTTGATCGCAGGTTCCTGGTTCGATCTGCTACCCACGTCTCTACAGATATATTAGCATGCTTTTGTTTATGATCTCACCCCGAGTAGGAACTTATTTTATTATCACCTTAAGTTAGTACAGTTTAAGCACTGGCATTTACAACGTACTTGATTATGCAATACTTTAAATAGTTTATCGATGTTTAAAGATGCGAAAGGTTTGATTAAGTAACACTCTCCTTATCATTCATCATTTACTTTGTATAATACCACTTTAAAAAGAGTGAACGATGAGGAGAGTGGTATTTTACCAAACCACAAAGTAAACAATACTTTTAATATACAAAATACATTAATGTTTGATCAAGTACCTTTTTCATATTTTATAACTCAAAATAGATTAAGAAAAATATGGTAGTCTGGGTATTTACAGTGATTATGGCCTGTCATAGACTGGTTAAGTTATCACTTTACACACGTCCAACGTTCACCACTCTACCCACGATTGACAACCACACTACTCAAATTTTCGTAGAATCTCATAGAACAGTACATATGAATTTACATATGAGTTCACAACAGCCATCTATGTTGGATTGAGAAAAGCGTTGATTTAGCCGAGACCCTTTAATTTGTATGCAAAATCCGAAGCCCTGATCATTTTTTAGACTTTCATATAATTTGTCTACTATGTTGAACTGTTAAAATGTTAAAACATCTCCTTAAAGGAGAAAACCAAGATTTCTTAACATGTATTTGGACATGCTCAAAATGTGAATAAATTTTAAACATCACCTGAGAAGATTTACTCCGTGCAATTCAAACGTTATGTTGCCAACTCATGATATTATATTATGCGATTTGTCTAGTCTAGCTAGAAAATATTATCATTTTAATTAACCCTAATGGTAGGTGGAAATGATGCGTGCACACATTTTGGATGAGAGCCAGTTACCCATCGGCCCGCAAAATGTTGCGTTACAATGTACTCGCACATTTGTTGTGAAACATTTTAAATAAACTTTAAAAAGTAGGAAAAAATAATATGAAAATAAATCCTGTAATTGGAGATAATCCAGATTTCGTGAACAAGTATTTGGACACACTGAAAATGTTGTAAATAAATTATCTGGTCAAATTATAAGCTTAATAATAAAAATGAAAATGGTATTTTCTGGCGTTTCTCATGTGTGTGATTATAATCCAGGATTCGGATCTCACATACTAATATAAGAGTTTCTGCTTAGTAAAAAGCTTCTTTACATCTCACCAATAGATGTCTCTAGTGAAGTTCTAGTGATTCATGAACAAGGTTTCTAAATTGGTTCATATATATAGAACTTCCAAGAATTTGAGAAGTGTGGTTGTCAATAATGGGTAGAATTGGTGAATGTTACACGTGTGTAAAGTGATCACTTAAACCAGCCTATGACGGTCGTAAGCCCCGTAAATGCCCAGACTTCCATATTCTTCTTCATATTTGATGAGATGTCAAAAAATAATATGAAAATAACTCCTGTAATTGGAGATAATCCAGATTTTGTGAACAAGTATTTGGACACACTCAAAATGTTGTAGTTAAAAAGTGGCAAAAAATCTAAAAGAAACTCATATAATTTCTATGATGGTTTAAATCGGTACTTCTAGACACTTTTAATAACAATAGCTTACGAAAGTTCAAGGTTTTTGAATATTTCATAAGTTTTTAATATTCACAATATTTTGGAAGTCCTTGCTCAAAATCCATTTTCAAATCTCAAGTATTTGGACACATTTTAGACACATTTGGACACATTTACACAAGTATTTTGTCCGCCTCCGTAGTGTAATGGTCAGCACGCTCGGCTACCGTTCTGGAGGTCCCGGGTTCGATTCCCAAGGGGGGTAAAATAAATATTAGTGATTTTTTCACTGTAATATTTATTCAAAATTACCATGGACTGGTACCTGAAGCGGAAGGCTGATCACCTTTCCTTCATGTTTAAACGATCAAGATAACACTGCGTTTATATGACACAGTGCCCTATACACCACTTGGGTGCGGATAAGGGTTTTATATATACATATATTTTATGTATTTGGACACAATAGAAAATGTTGTATTTACGGTTTTATTTATATCGATTTTGAATTTTTCTGTCGAGAGATAACGTGAGTTCAGTAAAATCTCGATATAACGGACCTCTATTTAACGAAATTTATTGAATTATTTAACGTATGTAACAGACAAAAAATCCATTCAAAAGTAAAAAAAATTTAAAACCTTCTGTTAATATTATATTTTAATCGTACATGCTAAAATTTAACAATTTGACAATTGAACAATTTGAAATTTTAACAATTTTTGGAGCTACAATAATCTAAAATAATGTCTAAAAACTACAAAAGTGCAAACAAAGCTTAAATACTTTTTTAAAGCTGGATAACCGAAAGCGAGCGCGTCGATATCAAACAGCAACGTCACTTCACAACGGGCGTTTGAAGACGTTAAATAGAATTTTGTTTGTGTTTTGTATTGTTTATTTATATCTAAATACAGTGTTCGTATTAGATTTAAGTTTTGTACTGAAATTTATTGGTGGAACTGCATTTTATAGAATAAAATAACAAGTTTGTAGTTTTTTCTTCATGAACTTTATTTGACCAGCAACCGAATTTCGTCAATTACGACTACAGTCTTATTTACCTCTATTTTTCTTTTATTTATACTTCCAAATAATTAATTTTGAAAAATGTTCACAGTTATTTTACGTCTAGTTTTTTTTTTTAATTATTCATACTGCCAAATAGGTAATTGAAAAAAAAGGGTTCATGTTATCGATTTGAAAAGTTTTTAAATTTATTTCAAGCCCATTTTTACGTATTATAACGGACTTTCGGGCTTTAACTGACACCACCTTCTACCAATTAGTCCGTTATATCATGGTTTAACCGTAGTATGAAAATCGGTATTTTGCCACTGAGAAAAGTAACAATTTATTCAAAGGCATGAAATATTTCACCGGCTACGGGCATTCTATTTAGTTTCTAAAGTCATTTGTCGCAGAAACGTATTGTACTGCCGTGCGGCTTAGCGGGTAAGGTAACCCATTCCGATGACTTAGCGCAAGAGTCGCTTCCCGGTGTAACCCATAATGTCATATGAGACATAAGCTTCATACTTTCCCGGCCCACGCACGCACCGAGAGAATTATATTATTGGCTTATTTCATTATTTAAGGCAATCTTTGGCATCAGATTGTAACTTTGTTGCGGATTGCGGAATTTCGCGCGTTCTTGATCCATGCGTAATTCAGTTATCTATGCCAAAAATCGTATCAAAATACATAAATTCCGAAATCAATACCAACTATAAATACATATATTTCATCGATATCATGCCTCTGGAATAACATGAAGAAATTAATATAAAAATAAATTATTGTTAATTGGTGTAATAAAATTGAAAAGGGTATTTTCTAGCGTTTCTCGAGTATGTGAACATAATCCAGGATTCGGACCTCACATATGAATGTAAGTGTTACAGCTTAATTAAAAGTTTCTCTCATTCCATCATAAATATCTCCAGTGAAATTCTGGTGAATTTAAAGTTTGTTTCGAAATAATTCAATATACTTAGAAGTCCAAAGAATTTGAGTAGTATGGTTGTCAAACATGGGGAATATTACACGCGTGTAAAGTGATCAAATAAATCAGCCTATGACGGTCGTAAGCTCCGTAAATGCCCAGACTTCTATATTTTTCTTCATATTTTTTGAGATATCAAAAAAAAATGCCATAAGGGTGTGTTGAGATGCTTTGGGCATGAGAAACGACTGAGTGGAAACAGAACAGTAAAACACATTTATGAGGCGAATATGGCTGGTAATAGACGTGGAAAAAGATCGAGCAAAGTGTGATAAATTATTTTAAATACTTGAAAGTGGTCAGGTCAAGAGTCGGAATAATCGGCGAGTACGTATATGTATGAGGAGATGAATGAATGTCGAAGAGGCAATGATATTTTGCAAAGACAGATTTTTAGTATGTTGTTAGTAAATACAAATCGTTTCGAGCGCTACAGAGGTTATCATAAACAGGTAAAAATACAAACTGTAGAAAAAAGTTGGCATTTTACTTGTTATGAAAATATCTGCAGTTCTCGAAATTAAATCGCTAAAATTTTACGTAATTTCAAACCACGTTTTAAAAATAAATGTTTTGAAATAAAAATTAGATTAAATGATCAATTTATCAATTAATTACAATATTTTACTAGTTTAAGTACTTTTTATTCATACTCACATTTTCATAAAACGTTTAATTACTAATAAACAAGACTTTAAAAAATCACTGCTAATTTTTTTGCGTAATATTTACTGTACACCATATGTATATTTTCAAGTACATAAATACTTTTTTGTTGTAAAAAAAATCCAAACAAATTATTCAAGATTATATTGGATTTGGCAACCAGTCTTGAAAATGTAAAGGCTCTTCCTACTTGTATTGCTACAGGAAGGATATATTTCCACAGTGCTTTAAGAGGGGAGCTATGTCTAAAAAAAGAATACAAAATAACATTCAAATAAAATTATTTGTTGATTCGGCATTTACTTTATGGAATGAATATCGATTATTTAAAAAAAAACTTGTATTTAAACATTTATTAAATTTTATTTCATTACCCACGACTAGTTTCAAAAATTACAATTATTTTCATTTACAGGTGAATAGCAAAACTACCGAGGGAAAAAATTTAGGTACCTTTATTAAGAGGTAAGTAGGGTAATAAATAGAGAGGGGGAATAAGGAACGGGTCTTTTTGTAAAAGGAAACATAGATAATAATGGTGACGTTTTTGAAAAAGAATATTATTAATAAACTTGTTATCTTTGAGTGGTATTTTACAAGTGTTTAACATTTTTTTTAATAATCAACACTCATATTTTTCAGAAATAAATCAGAAAAGCGTTTATTCGTTTATGTAAGGTTAACAGGATATTTATCCGCCTCCAAAATGTATTAATTAACTTTTTTAACTACCGTACTGCAGGCCTAAATTAATATGATTGATTTCATCAAAGTATATATTCAATATAACGATCATAAAAATGTTTAAAAAAACATTAATAAATACAAACAAATACAGATAAGAGTTATATACTTATAATTTTACTTAAACATATCTGTTTATGTGGAGACATTATTTACTCAAAAAAATCTTCAACGCTAAAAATGAAGAAATAATAAATCTTTTTTATTAATCAAGCACTGGATTATTCACTCTACGCTTAATACACTAATATTATATGTACCTAAACTTGTGAGAAAGCTTAGAATGTTTTCATGAGAAGGAAGATGGAAGTCATAGCATTTAAGGCAAAGTATCCGTTAAGTGGAAACTTTATTTTCTGTAAATTCAGGTAACATTTTACGTAAAAGATTTTTTTCTGAAAACATCGTTTTTGCATTGAAAAAACAAGGAATAATAACATGGTTTTGAAAATAAAAGAGTTATTGAATGGTGAGGAGTTCAAAAAATATGTAACAATATATTTCTCCATGTAAATTCTAACAAATAAAAAAATATCCAAAGTATATAAATTAAAAAATAAAATAAACAAAAATTTGAAAAATCTGAGCGCGACTGGACGCATTCCGATTTGAACGCTTGAGACAAGCTTGAGATCTAAGCTTTAAATGAAACAAAATGCTGATCGATGATTGCCATATGATAATTTGATTGTACAAGACTGCCCCCTTGATGTGATAAACAGTTACTGCATACAATAAGCCACGCGCTGTTTCCACCCACTCCAATATTTTATTATTATACCCGAGTCTTCTAAATGATTGATGCTATCACTTTACTGCAAGCATAATGTATAAAGGATTTGCTGAAATTATGATTCATCCTTATACAATATAATACGATTGTATGTACGCCATTTCTCCCGTCGGACCCAGTGAATTATTGAATGGATCTCAGAGTACTAACCCCCGTAAAACTACCTACATTGTTTTATACTTTTCAATCTAAGCCTCAATAATTATCATTTTTTAAATGTTTTTCGCAGATACTTTGTGGCACATTTTATAAACTTTATAAAATGAAATAACTTTGTTGTAACCATTTTTTTATGATTAGAACATTAATAATTTCATTAATAATTATTACATTATTGACCATAAAACTTTCTACATAAAATTTTACCAAATATGCTTGAGTATCTGCATACGTATGGATATCTCGCACGTTTCGATATAAACAGCATACAAACAATTGTCAATAATTTAAAAGAAGAGTAAATTTTTGTTTTAAACAAGTACGCCATAAAATTAGGCTTCATGGCAGCCCGATATGTAATAATTGAAACGAGTTGTAGTGCGCTGGGAATCGCTTGAGATCGAGTAGCGTTTCATCCATCCTCCATTAAATTACAAATACAATTTACTTCCAGTAGTGAAACAGTTAATGCCTGGGGTAAGTAAGGCATGGGGCACGTGGAAAGTTGCTCAGAAAACACTCAGTGTATCAGGGTACTATTATTATCCTGCTGAACGATCACAATGTTGAGATACATATCCAAATATGTACGATTCAGAAGAAAACCGGGCAACTGTTAAAAATATACGGTTTGATGTTTGCACGTATAGAATTCGCGAGAGTATTTTTTTAACTACTACAAAACATTTGCATATGAATTGTTAAATCAAACACAGAATTTTTGAGTCTACTAAGTTTTATTGTTAAAAAACACGTAAAAATTAATATTGTGACAATTGTTTCCCCTAGTTATGGCATTTTCAAACGAATGTAACGATTAAATGGACTGATGGTCCTTATGTATCCATTTAATTTTCGCATTTGTTTGAAAATGCCATAATTAGGCGACACAATTGTCATAATAAAAACTTTACGTGTTTTTTAACAATAAAATACAAAATTAAACAGCTTTGTTTTAACCACTTTTTTATTATTAGTACACTTTACCTTGGTAAGGGACTATGAGTATTTTAATGTTTTTAATGTTTTATAATTTATTAACCCTGATGACAAAGTTCTTGTCGATACCGGTAGGTTAAAGTGTACTAATAATAAAAAAGTGGTTAAAACAAAGTTGTTTAATTTTATAAAGTTTATAAAATGTGCCACAAAATATCTGCAAAAAATATTCAAAAAATAAAATATAACTTACTAGACTCAAATAATCTGTGTTTGTTTCAACAATAAATACAAAAATCAAATTGGAGTTCTAAAAATTAAACGCCAAATCAATAAATACTACAAAATATGTTTATTGAAAAACTTAAACAAAATACATATATTGGTGATATTTCAGACCGATTCAGCTAAGCGATGTGTTTAAAAATCGCGATCATTTATAGACAATAAGTCGATCCCACATTTAAAAAATATGATAAAAAACATTAAGAAAATAAATCAATAAGTTGTCAATTTCTTCGCAACTTTATCTTTAAACTATCGATGAAAAACAAATAACAATTTATAATTTATAAACGGAAAATACAAACTGTTTTTTTACAAGCATCTGTAGTTTTTTTAAACTAGTTGTGTTTATATTGACAAACTCAAGGGCGATCATATACAGGTGTTTATATTACGAGTATATAACAAATCAATCCAGAATGTTAGTGCCAAATCAATAAAATTGAAAAAAAAAACAAATAAACATAATTATACTCTATACCAAAATTTACATACATTTACCACATTTTATTTTATTTAAGTGGAATCTTCTAAAATCATTAAAAGCAATAAACTATTACCAAGGTTATTTTAAGAACAAAATGCTTTTAAAAATCTCATTAAAACATGAGTCCTCTTAATTTCTTTAAGCAAAAGAGATTAAAAATAAAAAGGATTCGATGAATGTATCGATTTAGTAATTAACTGAAAAAGAATATAGCAAAATTATTACAAGTTAAATTTTTTTGTAGTAAAATTGTTTTAACAAGTGGGGTCAAGGATTTGTTAAGGCTTTTATTTGAAAACACACCGCCTTACTTATGACGGTATAACGCTCGGTATGTAATCATACGGTGGGCAGCCGAGAGATGATTGTAGCTACTGCATATTAATGATCACTACTATTCAATAACCATGGCTCGAGGTGTATCAAACAGGTTGACAGTTTAGTTAGTTAAGTATCCACATAAAATTATAACAAGCAACAACAAAAAATCGTAATAATATGCCGAGCATTTCAATTCAATCTTCATAAAAGTGTTGATATTTTCATTACCAGTAATGGAGACTGTTTAGTTGATAACTATCCAATTACTTTTTGACCCTCTGATACAACCTGCCTTCAACCTTTGAGAATTTATAATACAAACTTATAAAATGGCCTAAAACCTAGCTTCGTAATTAACAAAAAAAAAATAATTTACCTTTTTAAACAGTAACCAAAAAAGGAGAAGTGTTTTAATGTCCTTGAGGTTTAAAATTAAATATTTCAGTTTTAAGAAGCTTTACAAATTGTTGATAAATCTTATAATATATATAAGTATATATATATATATATATATATATATATATATATATATATATATATATATATATATATATATATATATATATATATATATATATATATATATATATATATATATATATATATATATATATATATATATATATATATATATATATATATATATATATATATATATATATATATATATATATATATATATATATATACATATAAATATTTTAAAATATATGTATATATAAATATAAACATATATACTTAATTATAATGTCTACCGGTTTCGAAGCTAACCGCTTCTTTACTAAGAGAAGCGGTCAGCTTCGAAACCGGTACATTATAATTAATATATTATGAGATTAAAACCAATATTATTAGATTAAAACCAATAGTTTTAGCTTTTACACATTATTTTTATTTGACCAGTGACCGGGTTTCGTCGTACCGACATCATCAGACCAGTCTGATGATGTCGGTAACGACAAAACCCTGTCGCTAGTCAAATAAAAATAAATAGGAAAGCAATTCCATCACGAAGTGTCAGTGGATAGTATAAATCCATTATAATCAAGTTATGATGAAATATTTATATTTTTTTAAAACAAAGTTAAAATTTAATTTTACTACTTTAATAAATTCAATAAAAATATGTTAATAATGTGCACTTAGAATGTGCAGGGGAATTAAAAAAATTTCACTTTAGTTACTTAATTATTGGTATCTGATCCTTCTATTTGTTGAAATGAACGACCTGTAAGAAGTATGTAATATTTTTTTTGAGTTTTTTTTTATTTTTCAAAATCAAAACTATGGATACATATTTCTAAAGGGGTTAAAAAATGTTCAAACGGCTTCTGGTCATTCATTATGTTCATTTTTTTAATAAGTAATTTAACACGATGTAATTGAATTAGGTGTTCATGAAATGGTTGTTTTAAATAATAAACCGATTCATTTATAGTAAATTATAGGATCGATGGCAAATTATTACGAATTTAAATTCCAATACCATTTCTCACCTTCATTAGTGTTGAATTTCTTAGAACTTGATTTCCTGCATGAAAAAGATTTAATAAAACTTGAATGTTTTTTTTTAGGATTTCGGCTCATTATTTTGTATCACAGACTTAAATTACGAAATAAATAATAGTAATTGGACAATATAATGAGTTAAGAAATACTTAAGGCCTCAAAATGTTTTTTTTTGGAAGTGATATTAATATTTTTTAAATGGTTCGTTTGTATTTCATTTTCCTCTGTACTCTTTTTTCTAGAAAGATCTATTTTCTTATAAAATAAATAAAACTCAAAGAGTTTCATAACCACTTTCATTTTCATACTAGTTTACAACCGATATAATAATGTTAAAATAATCAAGTCAATTTAAGTAATACTCATACTTAAAAAATTACCAATTCCTAAAAATTAAAAACTAGACAAACTCAATGCCTTGAAACCCTTTCACTTTTCGCTGTTTTATTTTATTATAATATATAAAATGCAGTTCCATTAAGAAATATAGGAACAAATAAAAATGTTTTAACATAAAAACTGTTTCAAAACACGTGTCAGAGTAGATTTTCAGAAATAGGGGTATGTACTAAATAAAACCTAAGTTTACCTTTAAATTAATTCAATTCAAACCACATACGGCGTTTGAAAATGATGCGGAATGCATCAAAACACGTTTCGCTGTAGATTTAAAAAAAAGTGTTAGTTACTAAGTAAAACTTAAATTTAAAATGGATTGATTTTACCACAAAGTGACTGCTGAAACAATTAATGACATTACTACTGGTTGATTATACATACTGGTTGATTATCATAGAGATGAAAGAATTTACAAAAAAGCGGTATTTCCAATTGATTCATCTCTGTACATATTTTTACAATTTAGTATGTATGTGACAAAGATTTGTACATATTGTATTCAAAATATCGATCATATTATTTAGTGGTAAAATATGTGCACAAACATGTGTCAGAAAATGCAATTATTTCTCAAAACATGTTTACAGTCGATCAATAATAATAAGAGTAATAATAATAATTCATATAAATGACTCGTTATTACAGGATGTATGTCAGTCCTATAAGGATACTTGCCCCGCGCCCACATTCATATTATAATAAATATTACATATGTATCTACGAGTATGTGCTTACAGTTACTACAAAACTAATGATATTTAAAATAATTATAGTTTTAAGACTGTGGTACCAAAACGAAATATTATTGTACCATATTGACTACTCCTTAAGGTAGAGGAATAAAACGATAAAATGTCGAATAAAAGACGAATTTTAACAGGCATCGTTACATTCCGGCCAATCCTTTTCTGTACTCATGTCAACACATAAGTGGATACAGTTCTTGAAAAATAAAAAACCTGTACTTTTATTTGATAAACTGTCTATTTCGTGATTTTTTATTCGAATAATTTATTGCAATCTTATTTTTCAACTTATTTAATAATTTGTAAAAAATGTTTAAATACAAATAATAAACATAATGTAATAGACAATTAAACACATACATGTCTGATGGATTTTTTAATCTGATAAAATAAAACCACCAATGTACAAGAGTTGGTATCATAAAATTAATAGTTAAAATCTAAAAAATGTGAATTAAATTATCAAGAAGATCCAATGTATTCATTAATAACTTCTAAGGTTTGAGAACCATCTGTTTAAATAAATTGTATTTATTTAGAGGAAAATTATTTTTTTGTATCGATTGTGAGAGAGAAAAGACTATAATAATAAATAATAAAAAAACATTTTTACCCCATGACCCCTAATTCTTTAAAATTCTTCATCATTTACTTCTTAATTGAAAGTATCGCGAGCTTTCAACATCTTAAATACACCGTCGCATTTTTCAAGTTACATTTGAAACATTAATCAGGTACTAACGACGAATATTACCATTTTCTGTCATCACGCACGGGTCCACTTTTTACCCCTTTTCTCATCAGTGAGAATAAATCTTTTCAGCGCATTTATTCGGTCGTGTCGCTAAGTTTTATAGCCATGTTACATGTCTCGCTGATTCGATAACATTATCCCGGACAATACAGCGAAAAAAACATCAAATATTTATGTTTAGTAATTTTTTTTACTTAAATCACATTCAATACTGCCTCTCTGCTCATAAAAATGCGAAGATGAATTTAATCGAATAATTCAGTTATAGTATCGTAGCTGAAGTCAAAATGACCTTAGTTTTTTTTGTTATAACTTGCTATTGTTAAGTAGAACAAACTCTAAACAACGTTCTCACATTTATTGTACATCAAAATTAGTCAACGATAAATATTTGAATTTTTTAAAGTTCTACTCGACATTGTCAAGACTGAGATCGCTTACATTATAAGTCGATATTTATATCGTGGTGTGTCCCTATTTTTACATAGTTTGTCATTGACTTGAGCTTTGATCTCTCCCTTTTCCCTTTTTTGTTCCCCCCGTTCCTCTTCCAAGTATTTTTTATTACATTACAAATGCAAAATTTTGTAACTGAAATAGTACAAATACCTGTTTTGTGTTACTCGTTAAAGTAAATGAATTTAGTTCACTGTTTTGTTAAATTACCAAATAAAATAAAATTACTACTTCTACTACTATTACCAATACTGACCGACATTCGAACTTAATGATACAAAGGGCACTGCTTCAAATAGATTCAATGATTAGTTGATCGTTAATTGCACGAAGGCAAGGTAAGCAGGCGCTTCAGATGTCAGTGTCATAATAGATACATATTAAAGCAAAGAAAATGTTTGTATTTATTAATTCACATTAGAGTGGCCTTAACAAAACCCAAGATAAATTCCACGCTAAGTACTAACGCGACACTTTTCTTTGCATGTCAAAAGCTTTTAGGTTTTTTTACATTTTTTTCGGGATTTTAAAAATCACAAAACAGGAGCATTCAAATTTCAGGGTATTTTAATTGTCCCATTTTTCTTCCTGTTTGACTTTCTCGGTACTTAATATTATACTTAAATAAAGTACTCAGAAGATATTTCTCGATAAATCCTGCTCACATACACTTAACATTGAAAATTTCATTTACGTGCCTACCACCTTTTAATATGTTTTTTAAATATAACATCTTAGAAAATAAAGTAAATGATATAAAATTATTTTCCTTTTCAATTATGCCAAAATTATTTTAAGGTTTTATAAACGCAACACATTACAATTAAAACAGTTTTTCTTCCCCCAGATAGTATATGTGAATTGAATAATAAGGCAGAAATTTGATTTATTTTTGTAGTCTGTACGAAGTTTTTTTTTCTCGTTTTTATTTTACACGTTGACGATGAAAAACATGTTTTTCTTCCATGTCAATTATTTTCTAAATGAATTTAAAAATATGGATGGTTAAATTATTTGAATAGGGACATTTTTGCGTGCAATGAATTTTACAACGCCACAAATTTTAATATAACCTTAATTTATATATTTTTTTAAACTAGCGGAAACGGCTAGATGTAAATTGTAGTAGAAGTTAGCAAATGTTATTTTTTACATTAGTTTAACGAAAAATATATATATAATGTCGTAGTGCAAATGATCACATTATTATTAAATAATAATAAATAATTACAATATTATTTATGTAACTGTAAAAGTGATGGTGATAAGGAAATCAAGGAGGTAAATTCACATGATTTATTTTACAAAAACTATAAATGTTTTCTGTGTAACACATTTTTTAACGAAAAAGCACCATGAACTGCTAAAAATATGAAATAAAAAACATGACATACTTTTAAGTAGAACTCTGAACTTTTGACAGAAGGGTTGGTACGTGGAGACGCGCTGCAACAACTGTGATCAGCCGTTTATTTTTTCACATTTGGAAGAAAAAAAATGAAATAAATAGGCTACAGAAATTAATGACGCACGATAATTGTCCGCCTCCATTGTGTAGTGGTTAGCGCGCTAGGCTACCATGCTGGAGGTCCCGGGTTCGATTCCCAAGAGGGTCAAAATAAACTTTTTTTTATTTTGACCCTCTTGGGAATCGCAATTAAAAACTTTAATACTTATTTAATTTGACCCCGGACTGGTATCTGAAGTGGAAGGCTGATCACCTTTGCTTCGTGTATTTCACGATCAAGATAACACTGCTTGTATACGATGCAGTACCCTATGCAACATTGGGTGCATAGGGTATTGCATCGTTTACAAGCAGTGTTATCTTGATCGTTAAATAAACAACAATTTTAAATAAGCAACATTGGGTGCATAGGGTTAGAGGAATTGATAATGTTTAAAACAACAACCCCGTTTTAAAAAAAATACCTTGTGCGTGAAATATTTTAAATGGTTTTAACAGCATACTTTTGGTCACTCAGGTATACAAGAGGCAATACACAAACACAAATAGCAGAGAGGCATATAAAGAAACTGGATATCGTGCTGTGCAAATGACCAAGAGGTTATGTTATGCAGAATCACAAAGCACTTGTAGGTTATTTATGTTATTGTTCGAAAGTGTCACAAACGAGCGCTATTTTACTAGATGTTTCATTGAGCAATGAAATGTTGTATGGCTCTGAACAGAAATCCAAATGCCCTTGTACCTAGGAAGAAGATACGTACACGCGACACATTATGGCAAGAAATAAAAGAAATATTACATTTGTCTCGATGTCAATACAAATTTATTTTCTTATTTAAGTCATATTGTTCTTGATATAAAAAAAATAAAACGCGTGCTTTTAGTATAAAAATAAGACCACTTTTGAGTTCATCAGTATAAACAAGTTAATTTTACATTGATAAACTCGAATTAAGTTCTTTACAGGTGATTTATTTTTATATAATCATATTTTTTTAACAACATTTTGAGTGTGTCTAAATACTTTTTGCTTTTCTTCATCTTTGATGAGATGTCAAAAAATAATATGAAAATACTCCTGTAATAAGAGATAATCCAGATTTTGTGAACAAGTATTTGGACACACTCAAAATGTTGTAAATAAATTATCTGGTCAAATTATAAGCTTAAATAATCAAAATGAAAATGATATTTTCTGACGTTTCTCATGTGTGTGACTATAATCCAGGATTCGGACCTCACATACTTATAAAAGAATTTTTGCTCAATAAAAAGCTTATTTTCATCTCACCAATAGATGTCTCTAGTGAAGTTCTAGTGATTCAAGAATAATGTTTCAAAATTGGTTCATATATATATATATATATAGAACTTCTAAGAATTTGAGTAGTGTGGTTGTCAATAATGGGTAGAATTGGTGAATGTTACACATGTGTGAAGTGATCACTTTAACCAGCCTATAACGGTCGTCAGCCCCCTAAATGCCCAGACTTCGAAATTCTTCTTCATCTTCGATGAGATGTCAAAAAGTAATATGAAAATAACTCCTGTAAATGGAGAAAATCCAGATTTTGTGAACAAGTATTTGGACACACTCAAAATGTTGTAAATAAATTATAAAGTCAAATTATAAGCTCAAATAATAAAAATGAGAATGATATTTTCTTGAGTTTCTCATGTGTGTGATTATAATCCAGGATTCGGACCTCACAGAAAATTTTCAAATTACACGGTCGCCGCATTCATATTAATTTGCCGTTTAAATTATATATTTTGTTTTTTGGACATAAAAATGTTTTTTTTATTTACTTTGTAAATATTTGAGAGTATTTTTTTTTGAGAGTACTTAAAAAATAAAAATAAAATTTTATAAAAATAAGAAAAATCAGAGAACTGTTGCTAATTGCCACTTTGAGTTTCAGAGATAATATCCAAGAGCCAATTTAGATTATATCTGTAGAAAAAAATTCATTTCGTTTTTCCGGGAATTTGTATTTTATTTTTAAATTAAATAATTTTTTCCACTAAATTTATGCCGAATCAATAAAGAATGTAAATGAATGTAAAGAATATATAAAAAAATGCATAATTGACAAATATTGTGCAAAAGTGTGTAATTTTTAACAAATCATATGCAATTAACCTTAAATAATAGTTAAATATAAAAAATATTAAAAGTGTTAAATATGAATTCTCTTTTATTTATTAATGAAAATTTTAAAATGGAAAATATTAAGGAGACCTAGTGTTATCTCGATTGTTAAATGTACGAAGTAAAGGTAATCAGTCATGTTCTTCAAGCACCAGTTAGGTTTTATTAAATTAGTAATAGAGTAAAAAAACACAAATAATTTATTCACCTTCCTTGGAATCGAACCCGGGACCTCCAGGGCAACCTATTTATTTATAGGTTGATAACAGTGTGACGTATAAGGCACCATAGCGCAGTCGGGTAGACGCTTGACGTCAAAACTAGAGTCGCGGGTTCAATCCCCACCAATTGCAAAATAAATTCAACGAAAATTTGTTTTTGATTGGTCTGGGTATTTTCGATGTCGCTTACTAATACTATCACAAAACAAATATTAAAGTATTTATTGATTTAGCGTTTAATTTGTAGAACTCCATTTTAATTTATGTATTAATTTTAAATCAAACACAGATTTTTTGAGTCTACTAAGTTGTATTTTATTAACAAAAACACATAAAAAAAATATATTGTCACAATTGTTTCGCCTTGTAAGGGCATTATCAAACGAATGTGAAGATCAAATGGACCACGGTCCTTATGTAGCTATACAATTCTATGTGAGAGTTTCAACACAAATTATTGCTGCACGTGTTAAAACTGTCACTTAGAATTGTATAGGTACATAAGGACCAAGGACCGTAGTCCATTTGATCTTCACATTCGTTTGATAATGCCCTAACAAGACGAAACAATTGTCACGATATTAATTTTTTATTATAACTTAGTTGACTCAAAAAATCTGTGTTTGATTTAAAATTAATACACTAATATTAAAGCTTTAACTTCGTCATAGATTCGATCGTACATTACATATTTCGTTACGTTCCGAACGCGATCGTTAATTGTACATAAAAATCGTTAAATGAAGACGTTATTGTAAAAAGTACATAATTTACCTATGACCCAGGGGTTATTTAGTTATTCTTCTTCGGTTTATTATAATTTATTGGATAAAAAGCCAAAGGCACAGTGAAAGCCGACGACATAAACGTTTAATCAGCCATTCGTTACAAAACCACGATTGGTCACGCCATTCGCCACGATGCGATGGCTCCAGGAACGCCTATTACAATATGCTCGCATAGACCTCGTAATAAAATATTCACCAGAAAATAAAATCTTCGGCGTTTAATTCGAACACATATTATTTATAGACACTAATAGAACACCTGACACATATTTTTATATTAGCCGTGCGCCGACACTGGTTTACTTGGAAAAATAAAATCATTGACTAAGAATGATTACTTTTATTAAAGTTTTTTTTAAGTTTTACTTAATAAATACCAATATTTCTTCAAATCTATTAAAACACGTGTTTCGATGCACTCCGCATCATTGCTTTTACGAAATGTTAGAATTGTGTTCTTTGGGCGTTGAAGGATGAAAAGAGCTAGGAGCTGTTTCATTTTTTTTTTAATAGTGGGAACATAGACAATAAGGGAGAGGCTAAAGTCCTTGTCATATTGTTAATTTTGGGTTTATTATTATTTTTATTTTTATGAATTTATACTGCCGCAATTTTAGTCAGTTTGTGACTATGTTATGAAATCTCTTTTTTTTATAATTTCACACACACACTCTTACACACTTCACACATTTTCTCTCATAAATACGTGTTCATTTGCTAGATCTACACTAAATATTTTGTACCAATCTTTATGTTTCTGTGGTTAACTTTGACTGCCTTGTTTAATGTATATTCTTTTGATGTTTTTTTTACATATATGTCTGGTGCTAACCCAATTTAAAAATAAAAATTAAATAAAAATAATAATTATTGAAAAAAATAATATTTTTTTTAAAAATTCTAGTTTTATACTATCGGAGATTTTTTTGTTATTTTATATGATGTTTTATGTATCCAAATTGTCTTTTTCTATTTAGTTTTCACATTTTCACTATACATATCGGCTGAGTAAAAAAAGATTTGAATTAATATTTTTTTTTCACGCGCAAATATTAGGTCTACCAATCTTGATTTAAAGCCGTTATTAAAAGTTTAACACACATATTTAAGCATCGTTAGTTAATTTAGTATAAATGTGTAACGTAACAATTTGAAAATATTCTCCCTTTTTATTTAAAAAAAGCTTTTCATATTTAAAATTTCTTACAAGAAAGCTTTTGACAGGGGTGGTTCGTTGAACTGGCCCGAGTTCAAGGTCAATTATTTAGGTACCTACCGTTCCCAACAACCCTGACATCTAACGGATATTTGCGAAAATACTTCCCACTTTTCCGGGGCTACTATTCGTGTACATCACCCCGTGTTGCTGCCTCAGTGACACGAGAACAATGCGCAGAACCTTACCCCCTAACACAGAGGAAATAATCTCCCGAATTCACAAGCAACAGTGGTCGTCCTCACTATTCTGGCGCACACCTCGCGCATAAGTCTGTCTCGGGCATTTGTTGAATGAAATCGTCACGTGACCTAGGCAAATACTAAAAATGTTTCAGCGCATGCGCACTCGTAATTCAGTTTTCTCTCTTTAACCTTCCTACACTTTGAATGTCAGGCATTCTCCACCCTCACGATTCCGGGAAATCCCCATCCTCTGTCTCGTTCTGTGTCTCTTTCTCGCGCTGGGGGTGAGGGTAGGGGGTGTCGGGTGAATTTATGAATGAAATGACGTCATGGGGCGATTCCATTATACGTCACCGAGCCGTTCGTGGAAATGGAGCGGCAAAAAATGACGTCCCTTTCCCTTGTTACTCCCCTGCGTAAGCTTTTAAGCTGTTATTGTGGTGAGCTTATTGCTGTTTCCTGGAATTCACATGCTCACTCCAATATCCTTATAAGCTGTTTTTTGATAGTAGCGTAAAATTATTTTTTTCAAGCAAATTCATTGAAAAGAAAATAAAAAAACAGATTTTTATACTACTACGAATAAAGATTGTCTGCCTGATATCATATTTATGGTCAAGGAATTGCTCAGCGTCGAAAAAAGTAATAATAATAAAAGTCGTTGAACAAAATAGAAAAAGGTTGTTTGAGGAGATAAAATTTTCCGATTTATGTATTTTTTGTCACAATACATTCACGTAAGTAATTTTCATACGTGTATAATACGGATGAATACAACAGAATCAGTACAAACAAAATTTGATTTCCGTGATACATTAAGTGGTAACAACAGATCTGAAAAGGGATATTTAAATTGCAAAATGCCACCTGATATCCGTATAAAATGATGCATACAAACATTTTTTTTATATCAATTTGACTCCATACTTGTACATCTTTGACGATTTATGTTTTGGATGATTCGCTTGGTACTTTTTTTTATTTAATTTAAATACTAGTTACATTTTTTTACAATTTAATATAATTTATATATATTTTTACTAAATACAATTCTATAATTTTAGTTGCTCTGAGCTTTTCCAAAAAAGAGACTGAACTTTTGTGCTTGGAGAGAGTCTTTTTTCTTATTTTTTGTTGATAGTATCATGTATAAAATATGGAGAACATATATTTTTATGCGGTGTGAGGGTGTTATCTTGTTTAGTTTTCTATTGAATAGTCTGTTTATTGTTCACTCCTTTTAACAACGTCAAATATAAAAAAAATGATTTTTAAGGAGATCGTTTTTAGTTTAAGAATATAATAAAATGTATTAAAAATAAATATCAAGCCACTTATTGAACTGCAACAGATCTTTTTAGGTAAAACCTGAATGTTTTTTCTCTATTTAAAAAATAATCAAACAATACCTTTTCTACAAAATGCAAAAACAGCACTTTCTGCCCTGTAGCGGGTAAATAATAAGTTTAAAATTTGCCGCTTTTGCTGGGATATAGTACATTTGGGTATTCCGAAAACATGCACAACTGAATGCACTTTGACATATGACGTTGTTGAAAGGAGTGAACGATATGTTTATAGTCTTTATTAATTTTCGTTTTTAAAGTGTTTGTGATTTTTGTTATTTTTTATTTCTAAAGGAGGTGGTTGAAATTTTTTATTCCTCAGTAAGTATATGAAATTTTGTTGATACTGTTTTTTGCTGCTTGCTTCGTATTTTCAAATTTGACTAAATTTGTTTTTTTTATTATTATCAAACACATAATATTGCAAAAGTCATCCTCTTTATATTTTCTTATATTTCCAAAACATTTTTACAGCTAAAATTTTCTATCTTCAATCAAAAAAGAATTTTTCGCTAAAAATTCAGAATTTCAAAGAAATAAAAACAGTGTCAATGATATAAGATATTTTGAAATGTAGACGAGTTGATTATATTAATCCACACGTTTTATATTATATTACAAAACTTAATGAAATTGACAAAAGAAGAATGAAGGTACATTTAATATAGTCAGAATGCGATCTCTCAGGTGAATGTGTGACAAAACGACTTATGAGAGATGTTTAAACGGTAATAAAAAGAACAAAGGCAAAGCTAAGATAAATTAAGCATTATGCACAAATTATATGAAGGTGTATTTAGATGGTTTGGGCATGTGGATCGAATAATGAGTGAAGAAAGAACAGGAAAAATAATTTATAAGGCAATTTCATTTTTAAAAAAAAATGCAAAAGAAGACCAAAAACCACTTGGCATTATATATTATTTTAAATGCTTGAGAATGGTCAGGTCAAGAGTAGGAATTAACGGCGAGTATGTATAAGGAGATGTACGAATATGGAGGAGGCGAATTGCTAATACAGATTGGCATGGCGTTCTATTCTCTCTGCTCACCCTTTGGCGTAGCGGCGTGATGATTAGTTAGTATGTTAAAATTATTAGAATTGTCTAAAGCTTTTTATAATAATTGATTTTCCAATTTTGGCGTCTTTTGTTCGAAGTACTCAAAGTTGTATATATGCTTTTTTAAGTAATGTATTTTATTTTTATGTTACTAAAGCTTGTAGTGGTAAAATTAAGGCTTTATTGTTTGCCGCAAGGATTTTATCCCAAAGTTTGACGCAAGACTAAAGCATTCATCGTCATACATACGAGTATCCTGCCGTAATCAATCAGAAATTGTATGTTAATCGAACATCAGATAATGGCTTTTATCGAGCATTTATTTTTACAAGTTCATCCTACAATTATCGTGACGTGCAAAACTGATAACACAAGATAACGGCTAATCATTAATAGAATACAAAAGGATTTTTCTGACGCGTTACTGGTTTTACCGGATCTGATTATTATGTAACGTGTAATATTTTACTGAGGTATTTAGCATGTAACATTTCACTGATATTACACATATTGCTTACGTTGTTCCTGCAATTTTTATCACCCTCTCGTCATAACTTCATCACACGGATATGAAAATATTTTTTTTTACAAATTGAATTTTTTTAACAAAAGTATGAATGATATTTTAAACGTTTTCCAAACATTGAGGTATTCCTTTTAAATACTGGCTGAATATATCTTTTTTTATTTATTTATAAAATTTTTAATGTATCAAAAATTTCGTTCACAAATTTAGGATTCGCTTCTTTTATGGTAGATGTTGCCTATATCAAGATATATTATGAATTAAAAAATAAAAATAAATACTGTTAAAAAAAAATACGATACTTTCAGGCGCAACCTATCATGTAAAATAATTCTGGGATAATCTTAAATACAAACATTTCATGAAAGATTTTTGTAATGAAGAATTATTAATATCAAACATTGATGTCGCTGACAATGTGAGTCGAGCTTCAAATATTGGATGTTTTCATGGAAAATGAGTCTCTTTCTAAACATTTTTTTTATTGAATATAAAATTTATTCTCGTGTTTTATTCTCTAATTTTATTAGAACATGTAATTATGATTGTTGTGGAAAAAAAAATTATGTTACATAAGCTCTTGACGTCAAGTTCTGATATAAAGAATCATTTTCTGGGGGTAGATAATAAATTATCGTCTTTTTTAATGTAATTTGGAATAAAAGTTTAGAGTTACGAGTAGTTAAAGTTATATCCAGTGTTTGTATACAAATATTCAAATTTGCTCAAAATTTTCTCTGATTTTTTTGTATTAATTTTTAGAAAACAGTAATTAACTAAAGGCAGTTTTAAGAATAGAGATACCCATATAGTTCCTCAAAGAAAGAATGTGTATTTTATCGTTAAGAAGTGGGTAACCCTTTCAACGTATAAATCTTACTATACACAAGATTTATTTTAAACATTCAGGAATAAAAAACATAGAATAAAATAATACGATTTCTCTAATAAAAGGTTGTTTAAAGTATAATAGAAGCATAATTATTAGTAATGTATAAGTTTTTAATATGTGAAAACCGAAAAAAACGTTTTTACACGTATTTTATTGCTTTATACCTACAAAAATTATTTTCTTTCAATTGATAATAGTTGTTTTAAAAGTAATTACTACGCAAATACATTGAATACTTTATTATAAACAAGGATGCTAATTTCTAGATCTTCAGTTCAACTTATATCACATATTAAGTTTTAAAAAAGCAGCTATGTCCAAATTTGGTGACAACAGACATCTTTATATGTGACTTGCTTACCATCCATTTTTCTATTGATTTTACTCATTACTTTAATGACGTCACGGAACTTCGAATTGATTAAGACTAGATCGCTTTCTGATTGGCTGATCACCTTGACGGGCCCCGGGACTTGTGGGAGGACAAAGATTCTATGTATGTATTACAAAATAATAGTGCAAAATTATTGTAAGTTAACAAAGCCGCGTGTAACGTGGGTTTGAAGGAGTAGGTGTCGTGAAATCAATCAAAGGTTACCAGCGTTTCGTAGGTAATTCACTTTTGTTTCTAATTCATTAAGGAAATCGGCGAGTCATTATTCAACGTCCGATCACAGGATCATGTTTGTCAAGACGACGAACGATCGATATACAACGACAGTTCTCCTAGTGTCCATGCTATCGAATAACTGATATAGTATCGAGAATATTGTTTATCGACGATTTCAATAAAAAAATTAAGCATTTGCAAAACACCACTTTTTTGAGCTTTTTGATGTTAACAAGACTAGTTTTAAGTTATAGTATTATTAAGTTTCTTTAATTGATTCGGCAGTAACTTTTTGGTGATTTCCATCCATTTTTAATTTAAGTTTGACTTAGTAAACACCACTTTTTCTTTAAATCTATTTTGGTACGTGTTTCGATGTATTCCGCATCCGAGTGTTTAAAAATGATGCGGAATACATAGAAACATGTGTCTCAATAGATTTTAAGAAATAGTAGTATTTACCAAGTAAAACGTAAATTTAAAATGTTACTTGGGTATTAAGTTAATATCGTGTCAACGTCAATCAGCTCAAAAAGTGTTGTTTTGCAAGTGTTTAATGATGTTATTCCACAAAGATAATACCAAGCTAGGTAAAGCTTGGTGAAACTATGTTCTCAAGAAAGGGTGAAAATACAATGTTTATATTTTCAAGTGTTGATGGAAACATCTTTTTTCTCAAAACTAGTCGTTTCTACATTCATAAATTCAAAAAATCTTGATGGTTTGAAATATTTTTTTTTAATATTTAAAGCAATAAGAAAATAAGAGCATAGTATTTAAATCAACCAAAAATAACGTCATTGTTGTACCAATATTCATAGAAACATATAACTCGAACGCTTGCGCCATTCCTTTGTAAAATTAAGACTTTCAACCTTCCATTTTTAGAAAAATCGTTTCAAATATTACAATAGGTTAAAACATTGCCTTGGCCGCTTTCCAACAAAATGATTAATTTTAATTCATACAAAAATTGAATCAATTTTTTTAAGCTACTCTTGCGCGATTATAACTACTCCCACTTCGAGTACAATTAATTACTGCCGTATTTTTTTAGTCTCTTTTTGTAATTTGGTAGCATTGACATGTTTTAATTTTGCGTTCATTATTTTAAATCTTTGATGAAATAATATAAATTAAATGTTGGGTTAACTATATCAATAAAATTTCTTTTGGAAAAGGATATTTAACGTGTATGATTTCCAGGAGTACTTAGTAAGTTTGATTGATGTAAAGTGTTAACTTTGCATTTACGCTGAGTGCAACTGATTTTTTTCGAGAAACTGTAATCTCTCAATATGTAAAACAAACCTTTTGCAATGTCAGTACAGAGAAAAACTACTATACGTACCCATTTCGTTGAGTTGTTGAGGTTTTCTACGTTAGTTTGCTGTACTTTGCATTAAATTCTTATTTCTTTTGCGGTTAAAAAAAATATTTAATGTCGTATTTGAATAACAGATCAAACACATTTTTTAATTTGGATTAAATGTATCTCAACAAATTTTCCTGTCTTATTTATAAAAAGAGAGTATGTCTTTGTTGAGACACCTTTAATATATAGACATTAATCTCACACTTTGGATGATGAAAATCCAGCTTTTGGAAGAATAAAATAATTTTAATTTTTTATTTTATGATGCTTACATTTCTACCCTATCATTTTACAGAAACAGAAATGGTAACGTGAAAGTGTTTTTTTTTAAATAATTTTGTTGCACAATTTTCAAACGTTATAAAATATTAAAATTAAAATACAAATATTTTTTATAACCTTTTTTGTTTATATCCAATTTTGACAAATATATTCCAAAAAATCATTGGAATAACAATACCAGAAAAAAGTGTGTAAAAACCAAGCTTTTATCTTAGCAATTTTATAATGTTTAATAAGTGTTATAACAAAGAAAGTAATTCTCTTTTTAGTAATATTTAGGTTGTTGTTAAAAGTTATCTTTTATTTATAATTAAAAAAAACTAATAGATAACTTTAAAATCATCTGAATAAAAAAATTATATGACTCTCTACAGTGGACATAGTTGAAATAATGTTTTGAAACAATTTTCTTTAAAATTTTAATATCAATTACATTTGAAAGTGCTCTTTTTATCATTTACACCTACCATTTCAAAATTTTGTCATCGTAATAAGTGTAATTTTAACATAAAAAGCGTATTGTCAATATCTTTAAAAAAAACTAGAAAGTGGCTTTAACAATTTTTAAAAAATAAATACATTTTTACTTGAGGTTGTATCATAACATATCTCGTGGTCTTGGTCCGTTGGTTTCGGCGGTTTTGTGTCGCAAGTTGTCGGCGTGGGCCGCAACTCCATTTTCTGAAGCGGGCTGGACCTAATAAGGACATTCGGAACAATCTACGTCGACAAACATCGCTGCTTTTTATTCTTGTATTTTTAGGCTTCTAACAAACGACTTCTATGGCCCGAACACGTATAGACTTGCTAGCAAATGAAATCATCGACTCGATATAATTTGCTCAAGAATAGAGAAAGCCAATCATCAGCATTCATTACGTGGTTTTAAATTAAATAAAAATTTGCATTTACAAATGTATTGCATTAAAATATACAAGAAGTTTTTGTTCAAAAATAAACGTTTAAAACAACTAAATTAAACAAAATATACAATGAAATTTATTCACATATAAAGAAATCATGTTGTTGAATGTCTAACTAGATGATTGAGATTCAAGATGATTGAAAATAAATTTAAATATTTAAAGGTAATTAATACCTATATTAACCATCACGCCAATTTACTGCAAAGGAAAGCAGAGAGAATCGAACGCCTCACCAATCTGTCTTTGCACACAATCTTAGCCTCTTCCACATTCATACATCTTTTCATACATACACGACGATTATTCCGAATCCTGACCTGAACTCTTTCAAATATTTGAAAAACTTGATCAGACCAAGTTATCCTTGGTATTTTGAAATTGTAATAAAAACAAGATTACTCAAATAATATGTCATTTTACACAATCTCACCGTAGATGTTTTACCTTTTAAATACTGTTGAATCGCTTGTTATTCTGCAAAAAAAACCTTTATTTTATAAAATATATATTTTTCGTACGTTCAACTGATTTTTTTGAAAAATTACATAATAAAAGTATGATCTCTTGTCTGTTTTCATAATACGAAATAAAAAATATTGATTTACAATGGATACTTCGAAGTAAAACTCAATTTTGTTGCCCCTTTTGCCTCGAGTGCGATTCCCTTATTCCGGGAGTTAATAAATATAAGTGCTTTATATATGTATATAAGTGTATAAACACTGAGCTGATATTGGTGCAGATAAGGGTAGGAAGAAAGAAGAAGATTTAATTATCAGTTATCGGATTTATTTATTTTTTGATTAAAATCTATCACTACTCAAATATAATGCCAAATATAAGGATCGTAATCCCTGTTATACCCAGACTAGCGTATTCCTCTTCATCTAAATTTTAAAAATGTCATTTTAAAAACATAATACATATTTTTTAGTAAGAAGTTAAAAAAAATATAAATAACTATTCAAAAATACCAAATTGCGTTCCTTTTTAAAGGTGTGTATTTTTGCAAAATATTTTTTTTTGCATCGCAAGTCCTGATTTCATAAGATGAGTATGTTGAGCAATCGCTCAACTTTTACCACGTTTAAGTTTTAGCTGATAACATGTGAAATTCACCTTATCTATTACGTAATTCCGTGCTTTATATTGGCTGGAGTGACGTTTATTCCTTGACGTAAATTCAATGCGCGTGTTGGAAAATCTATTAATAAAAATGTTAACACTGACTGATAGGAAAAACATTTCATATTTTTAATATACCATAAGTGTCTGCACTAGTTTTTGCGGTTAGCGAAACAATGAGGATAATAATTTTACATACATACCTTTACTATCGTAATATTTGTCATTAAACAAATATCTTTTAATTTTATTGTACATGTTTATATTTAACCTTTGAAAAAAAATATTCTTAAATAAATCTTTTTTTTTTAATACTTGAAAGTGGTCAGGTTAGGAGTTGAAAGAATCGACGGGTATGTATGAGGAGATGCATGAACGTGCAAGAGGCGAAGAATGTTTGCAAAGACAGAGTGGTGTGGCATTCTATTCTCTCTGCCTACCCCTGCGGGAAGCGGCGTGATGGTAAGTTAGTTTTTTTCAATGTTTTTTGTTGATCATATGCTTCATTTTCGTAATTTTAAAGAGTCATTAGATTAAAGATATTAGATTATAAAAATAACAGCAAACTTCAAAAATCCAAAAACTTGATTCCCTTTTTCGAAGCAGGATAACCGAAAGCAAGCGCGTCAATATCAAACAGCAAAGTCACTTTACGACGAATGTCCGAAGACGATTGACAGAATTTCGTTTGTTTTGAGTTGTTTATTTATGTCTAAATACAGTGTTCATATGTTTAAAAAATAGTTTATATGAGGGACTTTTGGCTTTACAGCACACCTTCTCCCCCTAATTAGTCAGTAATATCGAGATTTTTCTGTAAATACTCGTAGATATTGTAACCCTTATATTAAACATTCGAAACGTGTTTATAGTTTGTGAAACATAATCTAAATTAGTGGGCTTTTGAAGATGTAATTATATTATTATTGTTAGAATGTTTTGTGAGATGATTCGGTCTTCTCTTACTCTGTAAACAATGCCAAATACTTGGATGCCTCGTCAGTGGAAACCGAAATAGTATCTCGTTCATACAAGTTGCCAAGATTTAACGTGTAAACCAAAACAAAGGATTTATTATATTATTCGCTTGTCACTGCCGTATTTTTGTATTGCAAGATTATTGTCTAAAAGTCTATTTTCTTGTTTTTATAATGTCTAAAATGTAACGACAGAGATAAATACATTTAATGGATAGTAAAAAAAAAGAGATCTTTACCCACTAAATTAATAGAAATATGTAAAAATACAAATCGATCATTGTATTCCAGACAACTCGGTTGAACTGAAAATATGTGATTCTTAAAAAAGTCTGGGAAAGTTTGTCAAAAACTTATGGACAGTCAATGACAGATCGTAATTCGTGTAAATGACCAGACTTCCATATTCCCATTTCAATTAAATTCAAATTCATTTTTTAATGTTTTAAACAATGCTTGTGCTTAATGATTTTTTTTGTAATGTAAACAAATTATTATTTATTTAGGTCATACCAATATAAGACATCAAAATAAGTAAAAATGACAAACGGAAAGTAGTGGTATGAGCACGCTCCATAACATAAACCAATGAGTCAACTAAATATTTTTCTAAAACGTATTTCCTACAAATACTTGCTTTATTAATATTGTTTTAATAATAAACCAAACTTTCTGGAAGATGTTTTCACCATAATACGTCAAACACGAACATAACACCAGGATCCCAAGTAAGCTAAATTGTAGAAAAATGTTTCATTTTACATATATTTTAATGTTGTTTTATTTTGGGTTAATTTTATTTGTGCGTATAAAGAAATGCGTCCATTATGTATGCAGTATGCAGTATGCGATTGTTAATAAAGTAATGCAAAAAGATGTGCTCATTTTTCTCGTGCAAACTTACAAAGCACAATATACAAAGTCATGCATCTTATTTTAATGTTCATAATTATAAATAATATAATTTACGTTTATTTATGTTTTCAATAAATTAAACTCCTTAGGTACTTATCAATGCAAAATACGCAGCGTATAAAACACTGCCTTTAACACGAAATTGAAACTCGTAAAAGTCTATAAAATTTTGCAGACAACCTTGATTTTTTTTTGGTTAAAATAATACTGACATTTTTTTAAATCATTAATGAAGTGTATTGAATGCTGAGAAAATAATTGCATGGTTAACAGTTTTCATTTAAAATATCAATATTCGATAAATTGTTGCCTTGATGAGTTATATCAGATATGTAGCACCTACGACAATTTTTCTTAGTTATCACACTTTACCATACTGAATTATTGTATACGATATTCAAATATAACAAATAAAACGCTATTTTAGGCAACTGTAGAGCCATGACAGTTAACGAAGATGGATTTTAGATAAACAGTTTTTTTTTGTTAAATGCCATGTTTACTGCCTTGATTAGTATTAATATATGAAATGTGGCTCCTTCTATATTTTTTAAAAGTCATCCTTCTCTATCATTTTCAATTATGTATACGATGCACAATAATAACAAAGAAAATGTTACTAAAGGCATCCGAACAGCCATGTCAATTTTTTGTTAAATGCCATGTTTATTGCCTTGATTAGTTATAATAGCAAAAATGTGGCACTTTCAAAATGTTTTTAAGTAATCGTTCTGTATCGTCAATTATTGCATACAATACACAATACTAACCAAGAAAACGTAATGATAGACATCCAAAGGGCCATCTTTGAAGACGGATTTTAGATAGACAATTTTTAGTTAAATGCCATGCTTACTAGTGGTCCAGAGCCACAAATAGCCCAGCGAGTGTGTCGTTCGCGAATACTTTTAGTCGGCCGAGTCGTGGGCAAGGCCTAAACTTAGACATGCCGCGCTCGCCGGCCAAAATGCGTCGGAAGCAAAGAAAACAATCGGATTCAGTTCCACTCCACGAGCCGCGTACCGCCGATTCAGGACCAGATGTTTGCCAAAACACATCTCCTATTCGTGATGTAATCCGGGTATTTTTGACGAAGAATCCACGGAGATTCCCGAAAGGTCATTGCATCGGAATAATCTAATCTGCCCCCGATAATTCTAAAGTCCACCTTTGTAGTGTTATGATCAGCACGTTTGGCTACCGTACTGGAGGTCCCGGGTTCGATTCCCAAAGTCAAATGAATAAATAAAAATTCCCTCTTATACTTATTCAATATTACACTGGACCGGTACCTGAAGCGGGGGGCTGATGACCTTACCTTCGTGTGTTAACGGTCAAGATAACACAGCGTTTATATGATGCAGTGTCTTATGCACAATTGGGTGTGGATGAGGGTTGGAATAAAAATAAATTCTAAAACTCTTGAAACCTAAATATAAAACACTTGTATAAGACCACCTTTAAGTTTATGAATGTAAACGCGACTAGTTTCGAGACCTTCATATGTTCTCATTCACAGGCGAAAACACGAACTGAAAATTCCAAAATTCAAAGTTTGTATTTTCACCTGTTGATGAGAACATCTGCAGTTTTCGTAACTAGTCGTGTTTACATTAACAAACCCAATAATGGTCTTATACGAGTGTTTTATATTTAAATTTAAATCATCATGTTATACAACAAAGTTAAAGCCGAATCAATAAAAAATTATCTTAAAATCTTTTATAAATAATATGCCAAAATAAATCAATATTTCACCATTATAACTTTTAAAAAGCTTATCATACTTTATACTCAAAAAGCTAGTTTCTAGCTAGCTTTGAATTAGCAACACCTTGAATTAGTATGGATATACAATTGCAAATTAATCCTGGTATACTTCCTATCTTACTGCAGAGTAATATACTATTTTTCGTCCTTTCTATATCCCATATTACACTTGATTCATTCATCTGTATCCTATCGATCGAATTCAATTCTAGATCTTGAAAATCTGTAGCCCATAACTGATCAATTACTTTATCATTATATTATCGATGTTCGAGAAAACACCAAATTTCTTGATACATTACCTTATGCATATTATATACTCTGATACGGTTTTCAGACTTGGGCAAAAACAAAACAAATAAATTTGAATATATTTGAATAAGAATTCACCTTCCGTACGTTTGTGTCCTCAAAACCCGAAAAGGGCGAGTTTTTGTTGAATTAAATAAATTGAATGGCCTTTAAAAATGAGAAGGTCACCCACCCCTGGTTTAAACCTATGTTTTAAGTTTGTGTACCATTGAAAATACTTAAAACAACAACAAAAAATTGATAATGTATATCGAAAAATACTAATCCCCAAATTTTATATTTTTTTTCTTTAGGGTACAGTTAAAATAACAAGAGTCATTTAAAATATGAAAATAATACTTTGTTGAATAAATAAATTTAAAAACCTTATTCAAATATACTTTAAAAATGTTCAATTTAAAAATTAAATAAAACTTCCCGGAAAAACGAAATAAAATTCTTTCTACGGATAAAATCTAAATTGACTCTAGGATATTATCTCTGAATCTCAAAGTGGCAATTAGCAACAGTTTTCTGATTTTTCTTATTTTTATATATATTTTTTTAATCTTTAAAGTACTCAAAAAAATAATTCTCACAAATATTTACAAAGTACCCTTAAAGAATGGGATTTTAAGAAACAATTATTTTTATGTCCAAAAAACATAATATATAATTTAAATGGCTAATTAATATGAATGCGGCGACCGTGTAATTTGAAATTTTTCTGTGAGGTCCGAATCCTGGATTTTAATCACACACATGAGAAACGCTAGAAAATATCATTTTCGTTTTTATTATTTAAGCCTATAATTTGACCAGATAATTTATTTAGAACCTACCATCATATGACGGTCGTCAGCCCCGTAAATGCCCAGACATCATATTTGATGAGATTTCAAAAATAATATGAAAATAACTCCTGTAATTGGAGATAATCCAGATTTTGTGAACAAGTACTTGGACACACTCAAAATGTTGTAAATAAAAATGTAAATCTGGTCAAATTATAAACTTAAATAATAAAAATGAAAATGAAAATTTTCATCAACTAATAACCTTGTTTGTACCCCCTTAATACGTACTTTAAACAAACTAAGTAAAAATAATGCATATTTTCCCAGCATTCGAATATTTATGTATAAGAATAGGAAATTTTACTTTAAAAAATCAAAATACCTATTCTTGTCATTATTCTTTTGAAATTAACATGGTTCAATGTAAATTTGAAAATGTTTTGTAAATATGGTATTTGAATATATTCATATTGCTTTTTCAATGATGTCATCATTTTTATAAAAGACTTAATATACTTTAATATTTTAATATTTTATTTATTAATTTGGCATTAATATGTTGAAATAACATGATAATTTTAATGTAAAAAGTTAAAAACATATATGACCACTTGTTTGAGTTAATTAATGTAAAGACGACTAGTTTTGAGAACTACAGATTTACTAGAAACCATCAACAGATGAAAATACAATAGGTTATATTTTATTTTCTGTATATTGAAATCAAATTTAAATATATTTGTATTTCGGATTAATTTAAAAGTAGTTATTTTAGACGTTTGGCGATATTTTGAACTCGGCCATAAAGCCGTGTGAAAATTTAATGAGCACCTGTAAATACGCATGTGGTAATGATATGGATAAAAATAAAAACGGCATACAAACTATTTATGTACAGTTACGTGTCCGAAGTTGGATCACTGACGCGCGTGAGCGGCTCCCGAAATAGACCAAACTTATTCGGCGATGAGTCTCAAACACTATGAAAAGATCGCAACATTCTGTAGCCAGAAAAACCACCACGAAAGATAATAACGAATTTCACAACTACCAGAGATCAAACGTGCTTACAAATAAAACATTTTTTTTAAAGAAAAATATCTTTAAATAAAGTAGTGCACGGTGGATAGAAACACACATTGTTACATTTTTGAAAACCTATTTTTCAAAAAACAAATATCTCTACTGGCTTATATCGAAACTAGCCTGTTGCCAGTACTGCAGTTCTTTTGTTCCAAATCTTAAATCTCCTCAAGTTATTCACTGATTGCTTTGAAATTTTGACACGACGTTGAATTAAAAAAACTAGCGTGTTTTCATATATCCGTTACAGGTAAAAATATGTTTTCTACAAAGACTTTTTATTGAAATGGCAGCGCCATCCATTGAATATAACAGTAACACACGCAAAATTAAACATTGCTCAAAGCGGACCGCATGCTTTTTGACATATCTTACTGCTTGGCATTTCGACTGCCTTCGATTCCATTGTTTTTTTCATTGATTACAAATATTTTCATTGCTTCATAAGCATTGTGAAATTACACATATGAGACATGTATTATTTTATATTAGTTGTATTAGTTGTTTATATTAGTTGTCATATAAGCTTACTTGAGAAAAAATAAAAAATAAAAAATAATTAAAAATAAAAAAAATAATTACCCGTTCTACTAAAATTTCTTCACATTGCCAATCTTCCTAATATTTTTCTTTCTTTTTTGTTTCTCTTTTAGAAGATTCAAGACACCTATAAATATATTTTAAAACTTTGAGGTGACCACCGGTGTTAAGTGAAGCAGCGATATAAATCAAGATGTGACATAGTAATTGGAATATTAATAGATATGCTGCGTATTCAACACGTTATTAAACGAAAGCTTATTTTTGCTGGATTAGTCTGTCACACAGAATTAAAATCATTTGGTTTTCAAATTACTCAATGTCACACCATAAAAATATCGCGCGTAGACTAAATAATATTGGAGCAGTTTTGCCAGATAAAGTTTTCCACTACATCTACTCGTTATTCGACATCGAACGTCTACTAATTATTCAGATATTTAAAAAAAATTAAGCTCTTATACAAGACCACTTTTTTGAGTTAATCACTAAGTACCACAAAGTTTCACCAAATCTTTCTTCTTTTTCTTATTTATACTTATTTCTTCTTTGTATAAATAATTTTATAGAAGAAAAACTACTGGAAATCCTCGCCCAAATACTGACAGGATTTTAAAATCTTTGTTTTGAGTTACGACTAGTTTCGAAAACTACAAATGCTCTTATCAACAGGTAAAAATACAAATTGTTACGCAAGCTTGTATATTCGCCTGTTGATGTGAACATCTCTAGTTCGCGAAACTAGTCGTGTTTTCATTAATTTATTCAAAAAATGGTTAATTCCGAATCAATAATAACATCAATTGTAATGAAAATTAACGAAACGATCAACCAACCTGCGTGCGGAAAGATTTTTTTTTTTAAATTCATATAAAACATTTATATTTCTTAATTTTCATTTTCAAGTGAACAAAGCTAGTCATGTTTACATTAACAAAAAATGGTCTTATGCAAGTTTTTTTTATATAAATTTTTTCCATAAAGTTATTGCTTAATCAATAATAACATTCATTGTAATGAAAATTAACGAAACGATCAACCAACCTGCGTGTGGATAGAAATTTGACTTTTTTTGAATTGAAATAAAACATAATACGTACATATATTGATGTGCAATATGTTAAAGTAAATCACCGATTGATTTGAACTTTGAAACAACTTTGCACTGGAATACGCGCGTGTTTTTATTTATCTATTTAAATAAATAACATAGTAATAAATAAAACAAATGACAGTTTTTTTTACTAAAAAATCGTATCATGACTCCTTTTGTTATTAAAGATGCGGTTGAATTATTTTAACCGAGTATCGTGGCGTTCCCACGTGCTCCTTCAAAACACTCGTTTACAAGTTGATCAAATAATTGTGTGGACTGAGGACAAACTTACGTGAGAACCGTCCGGAATGGAGTCGTGCTACCATCTTACTATACTGCTACTAGTAAGAGTATGTACCTAAATGCATAGGTATACAGGCTAAAGGCTGAGAACAAACAATGACGATAGTTAAGTGGATGGGTACGACTTAAGAATATCCACAATTCACAGTTATTTCAATTGATTATCGAGTACTTACATCACACACACATCGTACATGTGCTTCGAAAAAGTGTTTTTTACCATACGATTCAAAATGCGTCAAAAATGTCTGCAATCGTTTAAGCGCGTCGAAAGTTTCATTTAATAAATCACTTTCTCTAAAAAGGAATATTTATTATAAACACTTGATAATATTTTTTGACATCTCAACGTAGATGAAGAACCAATTTTACTATAATTCTTGAAAATCTATTTTTTATTTACGCTTTTCTATAATTTAAGAGCCGTTATTTACTATCTTACTTATTTGATTTTGTCAGATGGAAACATCTGGTTATAATTACGCGCTTAATTAATAATTTATTTTTCGTTTATACGAATAAACTGGATTATTTAAATTTTTTTAATTGTTTAAATCTCTGTTCACAAATCTGGGTTAATCCAAGGTTTTATTTTGTTTTCTATTTTAAAAATAATAAAAATATCATCTATATAAATACATTAGATTAAAACATGCCTTTTTACACAATATTATAAAACATATAATTTTCATCAGCTGTTTACAAAGATGATAATCATTATCTATCGTTTCAATTTACTTTAAATGTTGGCAACAAAAGAAAAACGTCATCAAACTAAATTACTGAAATGGATTTTAATATAGTACCGTATTTTCGGTGATACAATTCAAACCATTGATTATAAAATCAAATTCGTTCAGTGTTCTTCGACTAGAATATTTGATGACAGAATTCAAACATCTCCCGTAAGGAAACGAACAAAATTTGAAGATATGTCTAACTATGAATCGTTAAAAAGGCACTCGATGATATTTTGTTTACCACAGTTTTTGACGTATTGTATTTAATTTGCTCTAGACATCTTCACTGCAACGAGATATACCAAATTCAGAGAAAACATGTCACTTACGTTATAAATAATTAACCCTGAATACGAAGCTTTCTTTAGTTAAATAATATAATTTTTTAAACTTCATAACCGAGCATAGTAAAAACTCGTATTTAAAAAAAAAAGAATTGTTGTTTTTCTTTATTTTAGGTTGTGCAATCCCATTTTTAGTCCGTGAGAAATTAAAAATTAAGTTTTCTTATAATATTCATCCTCTACCTCATAGGGGTTTTTATTCCACGCGATTATGTTCGATTATGTTATCAGACCTGTAACTACGACTGCCCAAACTGTCTACTAGTTTCTACTACTAGTTTTCTTAATAATATCCCTCCATCTCATTGTTTTTTTCCCGCGAGCATGTTTCTTCTACCAGACCTGTTACTACTACTGCCCAAACTGTCTATGACGTCTTTTATACTTGACTACGTGCATCAGAGAATGTGTAAATAGTTGTATTGTTAATGTAACAAATTGCATTGAGAAAATAAAAATTGCATAGTTTTCTTAATAATATCCCTCTGTCTCATTGGATTTTTCCAGTGATCCTTCCATCAGACCTGTTACTACGACTCTGTCCAAACTGTCTACGACGTATCTTATACTCGCGTAAAGTATCAAGTGCGCAACAGAGAAAGTGTGAATAGTTATATTGTAAATATAACATATTGCAACGAGAAAATAATAAATACGTTTACGATAAATTTTCCCCATTTAAAATCTTATTTCGCAAGCAGAATCTCGGAGCAATAAAAACACATAACTGTCATTCGAGTCTAGTCAATGCCGCCCATGTCGGTTTGAGGAAATACGCATTGGCTTGAGAGTGAAGTTGTGGAGTCCGTGACAATGTTTACGGTATCCGCCTTCGAGATCGCCAGTGCTGCCTACGCCCGCCTACCCCGGATTCTCGGGAAACTATCACAACAAGGAAGACGCTCAGCTGATCTGGGTTCGTTGTCTCCAAGTGTTGGGGGCCGCCCATGCTACACGTGGTCCGCCGAACGACGCGATTATCACCTACATTATACTATTTACTATACAAATGATTATCAACGTGCCAGACACAGTGTTTACAAACATTTTACGTCACAAATTTAATATCAGATGAATTAGGTATAATATTTAACACGGGTTAAAACGTTTGGTGCATAACTCATAGAAATTTTAATCATTTTGTTTGGTGAATCGATAAAAAATGTTTATTGTGGGAAATTTCGATCCCCTACTTGTATTATACACATATCTTTGGGAGAAAAAAGATTGAGACAAATATAAATATGTACAGCAAGTGACTTAAAAGCTATCCCATGATGTTTTGGGGTCGTAAGTCGTTGAGATGAAACAGTATTTGTAAAAAAAAGAAACAAGATGAACACTCAAAATTTGAAATTGTGAAGCAACAACTAACGTCAGTCACCCTTGTATGGGCATTTTTCATGGTACAAACTTACATAAGCACAAAAAAGTGAACTATGATACTAATATTAATGTCAAATCCTAAAGTCGCCGAAAATAATTCATTATTTCTTTTGTTGGAAAAAAACATGTTTTTTTTTCATTACTGATGTGCAGTTTTCAATGTATGACATTGGTATAACCATCAAAGTTCATATTTTTGGTACGCAATTTTAAACCCTGAAAAAAGCACGTGTAACGGTAATTAATTCATTAGTCTACCAATGTTTGAGTGTGTTCTTAGAAGAACACACATACATACGAGATAAAAGTTAACATTTATATAAAATAAGGCATTGAAATCGATATTAATTTGTCAATTATACTTACTACCTAATCAACTATAACTATACTATGCCAAAAACAAGGAATTTAAAAAAATATTTATGATTTAAAAAAAAAATTGGGCCGTGGAATCAACAAAATCGTTGGTAGCTTGAATTGAAAACGTGAACCCAGCGTGGGCTGCTTCCCGCCCAAAGGTACGGAGCGCATTATGCAAGGCTGCGAGGGCGGCGTCTGCTAGTCCTCTTGCCTTGGGTATGGTCAAGGATCCAGAGGTGGGTGACGTCACCACCTCTCAATTACTTCATCTTGGTTTATGCAAGTCGGCGTCCAAAGGTCAAAATCGCGTCTCAATTCTATCGTTAGACCAGATATTTAAAGACCCATTGTAATATGAAATGACGGGGTGGTGGGTTTTTGGCAACGGAAACAACTCTCGAAGCTTTTACTTTTTATTATTTTTTACGTCATATTTGTAATAAGTTTCTTCTGAGAAAAAAAGGTGGCGTACACTTATTCGTATAACCGTTAATTGTACTGTTTTTTAATGAAAATATTAATGTCATTTCCTTCATAACAAACACAATAAATGGGGTTATTATTCGTTCATTTTTAAATCCCCTACGACAACATTTTCAAAAACGTAAATTTATTTTTTTGTACAATCTGAACGCGGTTGCGCGTTGATGTTGCTTAGTCCAGACAAACGTAAAAGAATAAAAGAAAAAACACGTTTCTAATACGTTCGACTTCACATATTAGAAACGAGTTTTTTCTTTGGTATACAGTATTTTAGCAGTTGTCCGTGCACCGTCCTTTAGGAGCAATATTAGTTTGACAAATTGTTGTTACATTCAACAGATAGCACTGCCATCGCAGTAAAAATGTTCTTCTACCTATCATAGGTAAAAACACCTGTAACAGACACTAAAAAACACACGCGTATTAATGCGTTGTGTCAAATTTCAAATCAATCAGTGAATAAATTAAGGTGATTTAAGATTGTGAACAAATGAACATTAACGCTATTTTAATTAGATTATTCAAGTGTATTAAAATGTGTTATGGGACTTAATGTCCCAATACACATTTTTAATAAAATTTAATTGCCACATGTATTGATACACTATATTGTTTCTCAAATATTATTTTTTTCAAAGAGTAAATATTTCATTTGTACGCACGTGTGTACTGATCTTTTTTTCTAATTTGAATTTAACATGAAACGATCGTAATATTAATAAGACACCTCAAACGCATTAGAGTAGGTAACCTAATTTACAATATGTTGAAAACGCCTTTTTCTGCTTCACACATTTAAATTTCTTTATTTTCATAAGTGAACAAAGCTGTTTACTAATTCACTGTAAACAAGAAACAGGCGATAGTCAATGCACTTAATAATGAACTCTGGAACCAATGTTTACATGCAAATATAAGTGACATGTGACAGTTTTGAATAATAAATCGATTTAAATCAAATATACTCACAATGCCTTCTTTTAAATAATATACATATTCTTAATTGTCCACCTACAAGAGTAATAGGTGTACATAAAAAATGGTTATATATAGATATCTCTTCTTCTTCTAACTCTTGACTGCACCCAATGGTGCATAGGGCACTGCATCGTATTGACGCAGTGTTATATTGATCGTTACTTATATGAAGGCAAGGTGATACTCCTGCGCTTCAGGGACTAGTCTAGGATATTATTATATTTAATTATTAATTAAAATTATTAGAGTAAATCACTTATATTTATTTGTACCCCCCTGAGAACCGAACCCGAGACCTCCAGCACGGTGGCTAAATAAGGGGTAGATATGAGAACTTCGCAACTTTAATGTTTTTATGGTAAATGGTGTAGATAACTTTTAGTTTACGTCTATTCAAAATTTACGTCTATAATAAAACAATACAACATTTTTGTTATTTAAAACAAACAAAAAAACATTTTTAAAAACTTGGTTGCAACTTCCTGACAATATAAATCGACAATCAGTTTCAAAATATTAAAAATAAAATAAAATAAAAAAGCCCAAAAATAACGTTTAAGCTATCTACAATATGTATGTATGTAGTCAACACATTATCTTTTGACTGTAACACCAGCCCTGATATTATTTAAATAAGATTCTGTTTAGTTTTATGTCTTGTCCATTTGCATATGATCAAAAAAAGCTCTCAGCAACATGAATATTTCTAAATGTTTCCACGAGTTGAAAATTACATAATTTTAAGAGAGTATTTCTGTATCACTTTAAAAAAAACAGTTCAAAATTTTCCACAAAGAAGTGTTTTGTTTTAGAAAAAAAACATAAATTTGTATCTGCACGATCGTTAGCAGTCCCGTTCGTCTGGCGCTTAGTTAGATGGTAGATGAATGATCACTCAGTCACCTAAATTACCTGTTTCTTTCACGTAACAAAATGATCTGTGATGTAACAGCTGGAACATGGTTATTTTCATTTTAAAATAAAATAAAAATATTCAATTTAATATGTGTTCACAGAGAAGAGTCCTCATAAAAGGGAGCATTTTACTCTCGAAATTCATTACTTTAAATCACAGTATTCGGTTTAGGATTTTTACTTATCTTATATTTCAATAGGGTATGGGTACCTTCAAATCATGAAATCGTCCCATTAAATACACAAAATGTAGACCTTTATTACTTAATAGAAAAATGGTTACAGCGTTTGTCTATTACATATGAATGGTATTGCTATGTAATCTTGTAAGCCTTATCCGCATCCAATGGTGCAAAGAGCACTGCATTATATTGACACAGTGCTATCTTGATCGTGACTTACATGAAGGCAAGGTGATCACTCCTTCACTTCAGGGACCAGTCCAGGGTAATGTTTAATAAATTTTAGAGTATATAAATATTTGTTTTCACCCACCCCTGAGAATCGAACCTGGGGCCTCCAGTACGGTAACTAAATACGCTAACCGTGACACCACGGAAGCGGATATGGAAGATACATTTTTTTCTATGAAATAGACAGATTTTATCATCTTCTTCTTCTTCTTCAGCTTTCTGTCTTCCACTGCTGGATATAGGCCTCTTCCGTATCTATTCCATTTTTGAGTGTGTTGCTACCTGAAGTCAATTTCTACCCCCCAGAGCGGCTTTGTCATCGGACCATCTTTTTTGAGGTCGTCCGATGCCTCTTTTACTCTCCCAAGGTATCCATCTCAAAACTTTAAGGGTCTACTTTGCGGGGTCCTGTCTTGCGACATGTCACCCATATTTATTTTGACCCGCCTGGGAATCGAGCCCGGGACCTCCAGTACGGTAGCCAAACGCGCTTGCCATTACACTACGAAAGCGAACAATACGGTATATTACTCGTACACATGTTTCATGTTGAGATATCTATAATTTATATTGATAATCATCCGTACCGTGGTGAACGTTACGCATGTAAATAAAGTGATCATTTTAGCCAACCAGTGCCAGATCGTAAACCCTGAGGTGCTCAGACCTCTCTTTTCCCTTTGTATAAAATTAATGAATACTTCTTCTCTATTGAGGTACCTATAGTGATTGTATGTAACTGACAGTACCTGTAACTGACAGGTACCTATAGTGATTGTATGTAACCCACTGACATTGTATGTAATATTCCATTTTATTCTTCTCTTCTTTCTTCTTCAAACCCTTATCCATACCCCAATGGTGCATAGGGCACTGCATCATATAAATGCAGTTTTATCTTAATCGTTAACGCATGAAGGAAAGGTCATCAGCCCTCCTCTTCAAATACCAGTCCAGAGTACTATTGAATAAATATAAGAGTGAAACATCACTTTATTTTATCCTCCCTGGGAATCGAACCCGGGACTTCCAGAACGGTAGTCGAGCGTGCTGACCAATACACTACAAAGGCGGATTCTTTTTATTACGTATGCAGTACTCGATTCATAGATTCTATATTCATAGGGCTGAGTTTATTAGGACTATTTAAAACCTTAAAAATAATTCCTTAATTTTTTTTAAGTAACATATTGTGTATATATTAATCTTAATTGCTACTAATAAAAAACTAACCTATTTTGAACAAGTATAGACCTTGCGATTGCACTATGAGAGTCAATTAAAATCGTCGTAATTGTTAATTACATTATTTCATCACATACAAATTGAACTTTGTGAACTCTTAATTGTTAATAATCTTTAAGCTCGTTCGATGTTAACTAATGCCTTTTGATGATCCGTCATTTCCTAGATCTATTTAATTTTTTTTTCGTATAGTTTAATATAATATATATTTTAACAATTTATGAACTAAACATTTCTACTTACGCTGTGCCTCTCCAAAAAACAAACTAAGCTTTTGTGCTTGGAGACGGACATACGCTGAGTATTTATTTACTGTACTTGATTATGGGTATATATATATATTGTATATATATATATATATATATATATATATATATATATATATATACAGTATCTACTCAATGAATTAGGGCCACGCAGAATTTCGCGCTATTTCTCAATTCAAACAGGAATAACTTAGAGAAAACCTTGAATAAAACAACATTGAATTTTATTTACACATGTATATATATATATATATATATATATATATATATATATATATATATATATATATATATATATATATATATATATATATATATATATATAAATATATATATATATATATATATATATATATATATATATATATATATATATATATATATATATATATATATATATATATATATATATATATATATATATAATATATATATATATATATATATATATATATATATATATATATATATATATATATATATATATATATATAAATATATATATATATATATATATATAAATAAATATATATATATATATATATATATATATATATATATATATATATATATATATATATATATATATATATATATGTATATATATATATATTTTTTTTTTTTCATGTACCTACAAGAGGCATTTTTTTAGAAGTTTGAAATATTTACTTTTATATATCCGTAGGGAACTATATTTCTTCTTCAATCCCTTATCCGCACCCAATGGTGCATAGGGTTCTGCGTCATTTAGAAGTAACTTTATCTTGATCGTTAACCCACGAAGGAAAGGTGATCATCACTGCGCTTCAGGTAACAAACAGTCCAGGGTAATATTCAATAAATAAAAAAGTGAAAAATCACATATTTATTAAATAACAAAGTCCCTACCACGCTCAATACGCTCCGTTACCGTTCTGGAGGTCTTGGGTTCAATTTCCATGAGTGTCAAAATATATAAGAGTGATTTTTCAGTCTTGTATTTATTTAATATGACCCTGGACTGGTACCTACCTGAAGTTGAAGGCTGTTCACCTTTCTTTCGTGTATTTCACGATCAAAATAACACTGCTTTCATGCGATGCAGTAGGTACCCTGTGCACCATTGGGTGCGGATAAGGGTTAGAATATAATAGATTTTAAGATATTACGACAAAGTGACAGCCGAATCAATTAAGAAACAGATTTTTATAGGTTTTCTATGATTCAAAATAATTATTTTTGGCGTGGCGTAATTTAGGGGAACTAAAGTCCATAAGTAATCTAGGACCAAAATAGAGTTCGCATACGTTAAAACGTCAACATGTCATACACCGAGAAAAGCTTCACACTGTTTATCACCAAGAGACCTGGATGATTCTGGAACGGCTAGAAATAGTCGAGTTGTTTTGGGCACTATGACGTAAATGTTCCATTGCGTTGGCCCCAATTAAGAAATAGCAGAAATTACATTACACAGTATGGCAGACCGATCCGACGCGATGATTCAGTGAGAATACCGTACATACCGTCTATAGTTAACATGTTATGACGCTAGCTAGATATTGTGATGAAGCTTGGGTATATATAGAAGGGGTATTTCGGGAACATGACCGTATTGTTTTGATTGATTTCTGCAGGCAATATGTTCGGGTTGAGGAATGCTGACGTCACGTGGCGTCACTGTGACGATTTCTTGGCTTTTGTCGCTGAGCCCTCAAATTGTAACAATCTTAAGCTTTCTTGACGACGAATGCTCAAGAAAATGGTTTATTTTTATTTGAAAATTTCAATCCTACGACATTAACGCATTTAATTCAAGTCATTATGCTTTCATGACCTGTAGAGTAAACTACGCTAATTGGGGTAGCTATAATTTGGGTTCTAAGTATTCGTCAACTCACAAGTCTTCATCTTTAAATATTTTGTAATTTTGAAAATAACAATATTTCTTCAACACTATAAAAAAAATCAATCAAAATTTCATGATGTACATAAATAGTTTTTTTTATTACTTATGCCTACTGTTTTATGTACATAAAAATTTTGACAAAAATACTACAATATCTCTCTTTTACGCGATTAAAAATAAAACAACATATTTCATTTTATTTATTATGATTATAAATAATTCTGCAATGAGCCTTTTTTAAATCTTAATATTTTCCACTGAAGAAAACAATGAGTTTGTAGGCGAAAACTGTCAGCAGTAGTGCGCGAACATCGAAAGCTCCGTTTCGAACATAAAGCTCTCGGCACGCGCGAGGCGACCCGCCGGAGCGGCCGTCCGATCGCGAACAGGAGGGAAGCCGCCCAGAGCACCCCTCCACGGGGGGCGGGAGCGGGCGGCCGAGGGGGACAGAGGGCGGGCGGGAGGCGCGAGCGAGCGAGACCGACGGGGCGGAGTCGGCGACGTCATCGCGACGTCATCGGCCAGACGCCCCGCGATTGGCTCTCCTCCCGCTCGCTACTACCAAATATGGGACAGCGACTCCATTCATAAAAGTGGGCGCGCGGGCGCGGCGGGCAGTACCGCAGCGGCCGCCGCGGAGTGTAGACGCATACGGATTCATTACGGCACTCTACCTCATCCCGTTCGGCGCGCGGCCCGAGGAGCAAGTGGTCCCGGGGAGCGCGCCCACCATGGTCATGGACGGGCTGGACCTGCCGCTCTCGGCGCAGCTGCTGCTGGCCGAGCCGCCGCCGCACGTGCTGAGCTTCGACTACCTGTGTCGGCCCGCCGGCTCCCCGGCTCCGGACCCCCGCCAGCCGCCCGACCTGCACACGCCGGTCACCACGGCTGCCGACGCGCCCTCCTTCTTCGGCCCCCTGGACGCCGTGGAGCCGCCCCCCATATCAGGTGCGTGCCGCAGCCCGCGCGACAGTGCCGTCGACCAGTGCCGATTACCAAAATTTGTTTTCGTTTCGGAAGCTTCTATTAATACCGCGACTGCGACATCCCGCGACCTCCGAGTTTCCCGGTGCCGTGAGCGCGGTTCCCACAGTGGCGACGCTCGACTATGCCCGACGAGCAAACATCTCGGCGACCACTCGGCGCGCTACTCGACTCGGTGTAAACACCGCACCGCCCGGTGTTTGCTCGGTCATCTTCCCGCGACGCTGGCGCGGGAATTGAGTCAATCTAGCGCGGCCAAAGGGTAATTACATTAAGCGAAGGAGAGTAATTCCTCGAGTCGCTCGGCCGCTAATTGGGCCGCGGACCGCGGACCGCGAGTGGAGAGTACCGGACGCGCCGACTCGGAGTCCTTCGGCTGTTCAGTGTTGTGAATTGATTGTGCCATACTATGGTGAATACGGGGATCCAGGTATGACATCACTCCCCGACCGCGACATTTTTAAAGACAACATTATCGGGTAAACTATTAAAACCGCAAAGATCTGCGCCGAGTTGTTCACCTCCTTTGTATTTATTTACGTGTCAGTTTGCGATCCTGAAGTGTCGAAATGGCTTTGCGCATCTCCGCGAAGATTTGTGCCGCGGCATTTAACACGTACGTAGGTACATAGGTTCATTAATACTCCCGAAGAGTAGTTGACACATGCGCGGAGTAAACCTCTCGGCGGCCGTCGGGTCGCGTAGTAAACATTAAATAATCACCGCTTTAATCAAACAATTGAACTGTTGACTTCTCACATCGTGAAATTGCTTAATGAATCCACATCTGAACCCGGAGAACTTTATGATGTCCACTTTACCGTGGACCATTTTTTATTTCGGTCGTAAATTTTCATTACTCGGCTGATGCGCCGTGTCCTTTAAAAGGGATTTAAAGTCTCCGAAGGTCCTTTTTGATTGTTTTTGACAATAATTTACTACCTGTCACAAGAAGCTTTTTTAAACAATAAAAATTGAATACTGTAAACATCATACATTTCGAAAACTTTTGTGCTGGAAAGCCTTCAAAATTTCAAAGCGATTCGATAAAATATTATCATTTAAGTTAATCTTTCAAAACAACAGAATATGAATATAGTACAATGGATTTTGCTCGATTTGACCATAACCTCCTGTCAGAGAAATGCATATTTATCGTACGCGCTTAACTACAACAGGAGGGAATGCCCTGAAAATAAGCTGACGTGTATAAGCCATATAATACCTACATACCCATAGTAAATTTCCGTAGCGCGAGCCTTCCGAAAACTAATTGCGCTTGCGCAAAATCAACATAACGAGTACGCAATACTTTATTCATTCAAACCAAGGCAAATGTATGAAATAGTGAATAAAAGGTCAATAAACAGAGGTTACCTACGGTTAGAGTACTCGGGAGTTCGAGAACTTGAAATATTGAGAAATTTGATAACGACTTGTGATAATGGCGAGGATTTCAGTTTTCATATTAAATAATTAAAAAATCTGAAAAATTCTAACTATTTCAGAAACTTCCTATACACTCGTACATAGGTATTATCAGCGCACCTATTTACTTGCATTATAATGATGGAACACCTGTTAAGAAAATCGATATTAGAATTTCTATACTTAAATCATCCACTTTCTACCGGTGCTATTATATTTTTCAATCAAGGTGAAATTGTATTCATATTTTGAACGATTGCTTTCATATTTTCATAGAGAAAAAATATACATAGTGTCATATGTGAAGCTTTTATTTGTCAACAAGCGTACTTTTAGAAGAATCCATGAATCATTTAAAATCTTTCTCCGTTTTTCTTGCACTTAACAACAGAATCATATTTTTATTGACATTTCTATAAAATACACGGCGTTGAAATAATACAACGATAATCAAATTTTCATACATACATCTTTTTCTAGCAACGCTCACAGTGAAATTTTGTTGACTTCAAAAACAAATAGGTATTTTTCAAAAAGAGCTTTTAGTATGCATTATTATATTTTATTAAGTACATTTTAGAACTGTATTATTATATTTTATTTATTAAGAACATTTCAAAATCGTTAAAATTTTCTGAACGTTAAAACGTTCGCTGTCCACATTTCTTGGTATTTCGTTTCATCTCTCCCTTATCTTTTACTATAGTGTATGAAGTCGTCATAAGGCCACAGGATTTATCTTAACATCCTCCTTTCTAATAGGGTTCTTTTTCATATCGGCAAATTCATTCTATTACTCTCCAACAGCATGACTCAAACGATTCTGACCCTTTTAGTCATCATTTAAGGTTTGGTTCCAAAACAACAACAAAAATCATTATGTATTACTGTTCGCCTCCGTAGTGTTATGGTTAGCACGCTGAGCTACCGTACTGAAGGTTCCGGGTTCGATTCCCAGGGGGGGGGTCAAATAGATAAAAGTGATTTTTTTTCTAATATTATTTCAATATTACCTACCCTAAACTGGTAACTGAGGCAGAGGGCTAATCACCTTTCCTTAATATGTTAACGATCAAGAAAAAACTGCGTTTATATAAAGCAGTGCCCTATGCACCATCGGGTGCGGATCAGGGTTTGAAGAAGATGAAGAATTTTTGTAAAGCCAAAATGGTGGTATTTTTAAAGAAAATCTGAAAAATATTGGTACCTTTATACGATTTTACTAATTTGAAACCGTTCGCTGAATCAATACATTCAAGATATAATATAATAATTCGACATTATTATTGCGGTCCAATAGAATATCTAGTGCCTGCGCAGGTAGAATCGATTAAGGGGCACACGCCGGATCAATTGATTATATGAAATTATTGATTATACTAAATTAATGTCGGACACAGCGATGCGCGTCGATAGCGAAAGAGGAGTATAAACCTATCAGCGGGGGGCAAGATCTTGTTCGTCATTTCCCTTCGACCATCTCACAATACAGAGCCATTATTATTCCCGATGCTAATCTATACAACAGATGTGCCACGGACGTTTATTTCTTTTTATTTTAACGATCGGCACACTCCACGGAAACGAATCTCATTGTGTCGAGTTACCAACCAGAATCAGGATCTACTCTCATCCGATTTTTTTCCAGTTTTTTTCAACAGAAACAACTTTTTTTCTAAAGCAACATTATGAATGGACATTCCAATCTCTTCGTGAATGGTGGATGCGTAAGATCTAAACATTCTTCCTTATTTTTTACACTAATAATTTTAAATTCATTCATGGTTTGGGGAATTTTAACTATCGATTACGTCTCCCATATTCACAAATAGCCATATCTAAACTTATGATAAACATATTCTATTTGTTGATTAATTTAATGTGTTTTTTTCCTAGACCTTTTTTGCTCATTTTTAATGCAAATAGCCATTTTTAATTACTATTTATCTCTGAACAATATCCTGGTTTAGACACCAGTTAATATATATGTATATATATAAATATATATATATATATATATATATATATATATATATATATATATATATATATATATATATATATATATATATATATATATATATATATATATATATATATATATATATACATACAAAAGTTATGCCAGGATAAGTACCATATATATTGTCTATCCAAAAACAAATACGATTTACGTTATTCAATTTATGGGACCCGTCGGCAACTTTGGAAGCATTTCCACACATTGTTCCTTTTGTATATAAATACTTCAGATATTGATATTTTCAATTCATCGATCTATAGTCTTATTTAAAACGCAATAAAAATGACACATTTACCAGTAAAATATAAAAATAGTGTTTTATTATTTGTTTATTTTATGACATGATATAGGGAGAAAAGTTCAAGTACCTGAGCGAGCGTTGACATTGATGTTTGATATAATATGTTATGCTGTGGATGTTTATCGATTGTTGACACGTTATGTGATGGCACCTGTTGTCGGTGGTCCTTGGGCGGCCTTCAGTAGGCGCGATTGTATGGCCGCCCCCGCCCTCCCACCGAGTCGTACTGTCCACCGAGATAGTTCCGGCTTCCTTGTAAACAAAAATACTACGAGAACCATTGTACTTGTAACATTGTCAACAAGGTTTTAATTCTACTGTCAAAAATCGATAGCTTTACGTCACTGATAATTACTATTGAGTGTAAGCGAGCAGCAGTAATGTAGAAGTAAGTTGAGTATTAAAAATTGTATCGACAGTCGTCAGAGAGTTTAACAAAGATTTATTTTTTTTAATTTTTACAGTTTTATTTAATATGTTTTTAAAGGGTAGATTTTGTATTAATTAATCGAACGAGCTTCACAAAACATAAAATAATACTATCTGCTCACTTATTTCAAACAGTTGTATAAGGTACAAACCTTGACATTAATATCTATAAATTAGCCTTTAATATTCATTTATTTTTTTCAAGAAAAAATAAAATAAAATTAATGAAGGGTTAAATATTTTTTTAAATACACACAAAATGCAGTTTTAAAACATAAAATTCTATTAAAGTAGTATTTAATGATACAAGAAACCAATTATCTACCTTATTTTGTGTACACCATACACAAATATGATGATGAATTTAGTATCACCTCTTGGTAGCAATTAAAGACTAGATTTTTTTTTTTACTTTTTAAAAAAACTTTAATGCTGGAACATAATTACTTTTTTTATTCATCATCGTTTATCAAGAAAACTAGTGCGTGGATAAGATATGCCATGTGTGGAGGGCAAAACGTTAAAAAAAAGCTCGCCTTAGAAAACAATGAAATATTTAAAAACAATATCCCCGAAAAAATAAATTCCCTAACTATACGAGTATACAACGGTAAATTAAGATATTTAAATACAATCAATTGAATTCTTAAAACATTTAAAGAATAACATACACTTTCGATTAATATTTAAAAGGAAAAGTATTACTTTTTATTTCAAATTCTCTTTGTCACGAATAAGGACCTCCAAAAAAGATGATTTACTTATTTATGCACCTGAAAGGGAGACTTTGACCACGGGGGGTGATAACTTTAAACTTTTTATGGCTATTTATACCATAACATTTTATTATAAACCATACACCAGGCTTATTGCTTTGTTATTATTATTACTACTATTGTAACTAAAAAAAATACCAGTATAGAAAGCATTTATTATCCTATATGGATCCGATTACGATTTTTGGTCCAATATTCATTTAATATTAAATCATGGTAGATGGATATTAGGCTTCATATGAGTAGGAACAACTAGGAAGTACTTTTTTTCTTATTGTTTCGATAAATACAAGTACGTAGAGTTTTTATTTGTGACGCAAAACGAAAATATAGCCTAAACATACATAGATAAATCCATTTATTTGCCAGTAAATAAAAGTCCAGTATCGAATATATCTTTAAGTGCATTTTGATTAGAACCCTCGGGCTAAACGCACGATGAATTTACTAAGCTGTCAAGAACTTAAGAGGTCTAAAACCTTATCACACAAAAGCTTACTCAGTTTTATAGACACTTAATACAAACACGTTCGTATTGATACACACAGAAGCGTATAATTCTGAATATATTTATTAAAGTGCAAAGTCTGATTGATAATTTAAACGTTTTCTAATATAAATCTATTTGAATACAGAGATGGCAAATAAGTTCCAACTGGAAAAATATGATGAATTTAATTCACCCCGCACATTTTTAAAAAGTTATTTTAAAATATTTAATCACTATGTTTGTATACTGATTTTTGCCAAATGGTGTAAAAATATATCATTAGAAATGTACTTGTAAACAAAGTCCACATACTGGTGTACCCCAGGGATCAGTCCTAGGTCCTCTTCTATACCTTCTATATACGAAAGACATAGAAAATATTATAAAGTCACACGGATTGTGGTCTCACTGCTATGCGGATGACACTCAAATTTATTTTTATTGTAGGCCGGAGGAAAAATATAAACTTGTTGACTCTATTAATAAGTGCATTGAGAGAATAGGAGAATGGATGGCTGAAAACAGACTGACGTTAAACCCGTCCAAAACGGAACATCTCTGGATAGCCACACCTAAACGACAGAATTTGATTGATAACACGACACCACTCAATCCAAAGAGTACCACTACACCGGCCGTCAAACTGCTCGGCGTGTTCTTAGATTCTGATCTCTCCCTTGAGACTCAAATTAGCAAAACAACAAGTACATGTTTTTATCAGCTAAGGCAAATTAAAAGCATTCGCAAGAATCTGCCAGTTGATGCTGCCCGTCAATTAATAAATGCGTTTGTAATATCGAGAGTAGATTATTGTAACGGTATATACACGGGTCTACCAAACAATTCGACTGCAATCAGTGTTAAACGCAGCAGCGAGACTAATTTTTGGAATTTCTAAATTCAGTCACATCACCCCACTACTTCACAAACTCCACTGGTTACGCTTTCCCGAAAGGGTTGAGTATAAACTCTGCCTACTCATGTATAAATCAATACACAATATGGCTCCAGAGTATCTTAAGGAGCTGTGTATTCCAGATGAATTGGTTGATAGACGTCTCACGCTTCGATCGGCTACAACATCTGCAATGGGCAAAGTTATCTTACCAGCTCGCAACCAACGCACTAAATTTGGCGAGCGTGCCTTTGCTGTTGCAGGACCGACGGCGTGGAATGCTCTTCCACCAATGGTTAGAAATAGTGAGAGTGAGATGATCTTTAGAAAAAGACTAAAAACACATTTGTTTGCTAAATCATTTCCACCATAATATTTTCCCCAATTCATTCACCGTGAAGCGCCCTTGAGGTATTTTTTTACGAAAATGGCGCTATATAAGTTATCCAATTTTATTATTATTATTATGTACAAATTTTCATCGACTTTATTGATTATAAGATAATATTTTTGGTGATATTTACCGGATCTCAGATTTAATTCGTAGTGATCAGATACTTATATATATATATATATATATATATATATATATATATATATATATATATATATATATATATATATATATATATATATATATATATATATATATATATATATATATATATATATATATATATATATATATATATATATATATATATATATATATATATATATATATATATATATATATATATATATATATATATATATATATATATATATATATATATATATATATATATATATATATATATATATATATATATATATATATATATATATATATATATATATATATATATATATATATATATATATATATATATATATATATATATATATATATATATATATATATATATATATATATATATATATATATTAAAAATAAATGAAATATTAAAGCAAAAAAACCTAATACACCGATGTAAATTTTGGTACAACATATACGATATACGCCTTGATATCGCTTTTTCTAACTAAATTTCAGTTCTTTATTTTCATTAACTCATTTTGCATTGATACCTACAACAGTCGACAATGAATTCTGGAGCGTTTAAGGTTGAATAACGTTTATAAATAATTACACGTTTTGTTGTTTCATATTCAATCATAGGTATGTTGTACTGTATACTAAATTTAAAATAACAAGAAAAAACAACTACAAAAAATATTTATTATCAGCGCTCAATTATAGTATTAGCAATTTTATGTTAGAAATTAATGCGAATAAATCGACCAAAACATAAATAATTTGGCCGCTCGGAGAGTTTGTTTTTGTAGTTTAGTCGAAAAGTTGTCGCTTATTTTTCATAACATGCTATATTCTGAATTAAGTCAATTTAACTCGAAGACATAAACTAACAGGTCTTAGTTCGAGCGATCTAAAAAAACTAGAAAGGAACAAAGCAATAAATTATTTAGAATTTAATGGGCAATAAACTGCACCCTTTTTTACGTTTCCATACTATGAATAAGTTTTTTTCACTATCACGAAATGAAGGAGATATCGGTGGACAATGAACATATTTTAAAAAGGATAAACTTTTTGATAACTGCAGGTATTCAAATAAATCAAAGAATGACCGTTTATTATTACCAGAGCAAAGTAGTTCGGCAGGTAGGTATTAGAGATAAAATGACCTAACAAATTATTATAAATGCTGTCAACATCCGTTAATTAAAGCCATGTTTATTAATTCGAATTTGACTAAATTCGTTTAACGATCTTAGCTAGTCAAAAATTATTTAAGTATCCGCCATACTTAATTTATCTTGCTTAATTTTGGTCTATATTTAATAATACTATGTGTGTATTTGATATGCTGAGCTTGTCAAATATTTAGTTAATCTAACATCCTGCTCGTAAGATAATGTATACCCGGCGTAAAAAATAATAACAAAAAAGCACAACATATCCATGGCGTTTCTTCGGCAGCAGAATTGAATGATTTAAGTATATGCCTTAGCTTAATAACGTTGGTCTAATATCCATTTGATGTAATTTGTTCATTGGGATAATGTCAGGTTTGTATTTGATAATTAAATATTCTCTAATTCTATAGCAGAAGATTATCAGTAGTAAGGCTACCTGGAATATAACTAGTACGATTATTATGATAGTAGGGTATACAAATAAAACTAAACGTTCGCTCCCAATTAATATCAGTAATCGAACTGGTCACATCATTATCTCATTTATTTTCGGAGGAAATCATTAAAGTTAATTCTCCTGCCCATTCGGAATCCAGTAGTACAGATTTCACAATTTATTGTGATAAGTACTAAATATTCCGTACGCTCGCATACATAGTGTAAATTACACTTATGTCATCGCGTAAGAACAAGTTACAAACCTGGTAAATTATATATTTCAAGTTACCAAAACGAGGCATTCCGCAAATTAACTGACAAGTAATTCTCGACTTATATGCAAATCGCGCCGGGAAATCATTCCCGCTCACGGTGAATATGGCAAAGTCATAAACATAAATCAAGACCTCGGATGCTTTAACACAGGACTGATCATTCATGGAAACTCCTCACAATTGCACGATAAATTAAATAACGAAATATATACATTATTACGTTCATCTTGCTAGCGCCCACGAATTGGCTACCGTTTGCCTGAACGGTCCAGCGATCCTGGCTCTACCACGATCATGTTCCGTGTCTCGTCCTACGAATCCTTGCCGTATCGCTGTTTTATATACACGGCGCTTTGTTCCTCGCCCCGGTCTTAGCTGCACTCGAATGCGAATAAAATATGCGAGCCTATAAAATAAATATGATTTATTGAGCACTCTACTGTAATCTATATTATATTGCGTATAAATTCAACCGGTTTGAATGACGCTTCAAGGATGTAAAAAGCTAAGAGCGTTGATGTAATCTATAAACGGTATTTAAAATAAAGAAAAGATTTTTTTTATTTCCTTAAAAATCTATTAATTTAATGATCGCTATAAATTTTTGTAATGATAAAGGAATTTATTATTTGCGACAACGTAAATATTTGTACGTCTTCGTCATTGTATATAAATTACAAAAGTATTTTGCCTACTGTTTTATCAATAAATCGCATTTAATTTAACAAAACTTTTATCCTTGTTATTTAAAGAGACCACTTTAAAATCTTCAATACGGTTATCTTCAACAGGTTAAATATTTTTTAAAGTTTACGTCTATTTGTTACTCGATCAACTTTGCAGGAATTTAAATTAATTATATCTGACAGTGATTAAGCAATTCTCAACTGAAAATCATTAATAACCAGCCATGCTGGGTATCGAATCATAATTTGCTCTAATGGGTAATGCGGTATACTGAAAATAATATAATGTATTATGTGCGGTGCATAGTATGCATGCAATAAGGAAGCAAATTGCACCTCCGACAGCGCGCTAAGCAGATCACTGCAATTTAGAAAGTGCGCTTAGTGTTTTGGTATCGATGTTATACAATTAGCATGACCGATCGATAAATACCTGATTATTACTAACACCAATATTGCAACTGTGTGGAATACTCTGATATTTATATAAATAATCCTTTAAGCACATGATCGTGAATTGAGCAAAACTTAAGCTCTGGTCAACTAAGCACTACAATACCTTTTATTACATAGTATTCTAGTACCTACTCTCAAGCATACGTTTTTTTTTTACTTCTTCTTACTTTCATCACCTAATGGTGCAAATTGATGGAATTTTTACTTAATCGTTTATTACTTACATATATGAAGATTTTCAGTCCTGCCCTTGAGGTTCCAGTCCAGAGTATTATTAAAAAATGATAAGAGTGAAAATACACATATGTTTTTTTTTACCCACCTGTAAATCGTACCCAAAACCTCCAGCATAGTAGCCAAACCCGGTGACCAGTACACCATGGAGGCGGATGTATATGTGGTGTCATTTGGTCTATAGAAATAACGTTTTTTTTTCATATCTTGACTACAGAACTGCCGAGTCCAAAATTTACAGAAATCCGCTTACAGCCAGAACAAACACACAATATTAAAATTTGGAGTTGAATTAATACGTAGTTCTCGAGATTAACGATATTAAACATATGCACCACGTTTTTATATTAAGATATGTATATATAAATTTATATTTTTATAATAAAATAATCCTATACATTCTACATAAAAAAAAACTGAATAAGTTCTGTCAATATTTCTTTTTTACTTATTTTGATTTGAATCAGTAATTTTACAAGTGAATTATTTGTATGCTATATTTTAATTATAATCCGTTTTCTGAAATGCATAATATGAGGTTTTTCATATTCAGGGCCAGGATTGCAGAAATCCTAAGCGGCGATTACTTTTTTATTGAGCAGTTGTTTATCTCGTAGGTTTACGGCCTCCATATAACTTATTAAAATGATTTTCATGTTATTCCAGTGATGACCATTTTACAGTTACCCGTCAACGTATGAGTCGCCACACTGTTGCATACATACTATACTTGAATCATTATCAGTAATTGCTTAAATGAACATATAATAATATGTAAGAATACATTTTTTATAGTGTTGTTTCAAATTAATATCAGCGAATTTCGTTCAAATAAATTATTTAAATCTATATGTTTAACCTTAATGATATTCAAAACCACTCTCATACATAAATGTATGTAAAATAAAATACCATAATTTTGATTCATGATGTGTTGATTTTTTTAATCATTTAAAAATGTTGAGTTAGCAAAATATTTCACATTTTATGTATTTATTATATTATGTTCCCGAGTTGTGCTGCAAGGCGATAAACAGTCCGCTGGACTCATACCGGATATGTTTGTTCCCTCCAGCGTTTATCATAAAACTCTAATACTGAAACGTAATTTGCGACTAAATTATAACGTTTAACGAATTTAAATCCTAACGGCCACTATTTAACCGCTAAAGGAATTTATTCTCACCGCGAAGCTTGTAGAGTGCGTAACTAACGTGGGGTTTTTTTCGTTTCCAGGGTCCTTGGAGGGCGAGGAGCTGTCCCTAGCGGGGGGCAGTCCGTGCAGCAGCCGGGGGCCAGCCAAGCACGAGGCCTCCCTGTCCCCGGGGGCGCGGGGCGAGGAGGCCAGCAACACCAGCACGGCCAGCGCCAGCATGTACCCCCGGCCCGGCTCCGACCAGCACAAGGTCGCCTACCGGGGGATCTTCACCAACGCCTCGGTGCCCACCACCATGGCTCAGCCGCAGCCTTCTCTCTCGCCTCCCTCCGCCATGGTGCAGTGGGCACTTCCCAGTCCCGACAAAACGCTGTTCCAGCCCATGTTCGGACTCCAGCAGTACTCCGCCAGCAGCCCCCAGTACGACGACCGCCCCGAGCTGCTCGGGCTCGGCGAGTGCGGGCTGCGGCCTCCGCCCTCCTATCTCGAACTGCCCCCGACCGACATGGGATACCGACCCCCCCAGGGCAAATACCAGTGGCTGGACGCCCCCGCCCAGCAGGAGCAAGAGTACCAGCAGCAACCGGCGCAGCCCGGCCCGGGGCCGTCCTCCTTGGTCCCCAAGCAAGAGCCGTACGCGGCCACTTGCGGGGAACAGGCGCAACACTCCCAGTACGCCGTCACCCTGGCGGAGTACAATCCCTCCACCAGCAAGGGCCACGAGATACTGTCCCAAGTCTACCAGCAGAGCAACATGCCGCTGAAGCTGGTCCCGGTCAAACCTCGCAAGTACCCCAACCGGCCGAGCAAAACGCCCATCCACGAGCGTCCCTACGCGTGCCCGGTAGAGAACTGCGACCGACGGTTCTCGCGGTCGGACGAGCTGACCCGCCACATTCGGATCCACACGGGCCAGAAGCCCTTCCAGTGCCGGATCTGCATGCGCTCCTTCAGCCGGTCGGACCACCTTACGACGCACATCCGGACGCACACGGGCGAGAAGCCCTTCTCCTGCGACATCTGCGGGCGCAAGTTCGCGCGCTCGGACGAGAAGAAGAGACACGCCAAGGTGCACCTGAAGCAGCGGCTGAAGAAGGAGAAGAGCGGCGGCGGTGGCGGCGGCGGCGGGGCCCCGCCCGCGCTGCTGCCGCTGCAGATGCCCGCCAGCTCGGGCTTGTGAGCGCGAGGCGCCGGGCCCGAGCTCCATATTGGAGCCCGCGGCCGCCGACTGTGATCTCCGATAGACTTTGGCCGCTCCCGGTGACGAGTGCGAGTGCGAGACTTTACGTTGTTCGAGAAGATTTATTTAAATGTTTACTTTAAGAACTGTTATCTTGCCGCGGTTGGAGCGGCGTCGTTGTTTAACTCGTATTTTAAGTTCCACTCTTAAGATTTAACAAACATGGCTTTAACTACTAAATAAAAGACGAAAGAATGGCAAGTCTAGATAGAATATTGAAATAATCTATTTTATGTGTTGCCAAATAACAAACGATCGTTTCGACGACTTCGCAGTACATTCCACGTTGTAGATTTTTTACGTAACTGTCGATCGTCGGCTGTTTAGGTTGGATATTAAATTATTATTATCGTATCTAATGTTGAATCGTCGGATTGTTGTACTACTTGTTAATTAGTCTGAGGCACGTCACTTCCAACCCTTTGTCCAGCTCTCTCCCTCCGCTGGCGACTCGAGGAGTGCTTCGGATCATCGCCTTATAACACGTGTCTTCATCACCCGCCATTCCCGCCGTTCCCGTGTTCCCGCCCTTCCCGCGTTCCCGCGTTCCCGCCCTTAATGCAGTTCCCGCCGCACCCGCCCTTCTCACAGCCGACCCTTCCCTACCGCCGGGCACACTTCACACTGAAGCGTTTCGCTTGATTCTATTGATCTCATTTTTCTTTAATTTTTAGGTCTCACGATGCTCGAACGTACAAAATATATCGTTAATGTATCAAGCATCGAGAGCTCGGAAATAATTATAACTTTCATTTAGTTATGAATATTTAGTACAGAAATCTTATATCTTTACCAGAGTATTAAACCTGATTAACTATTAAAATAATTACAATAATATCATTCTTTCGTCATCGGGGACGCTTGTACGTACAGAAATTGGACGAAACTATTTTCTTATATATAAATATTTTTATAATGCACTCGAAAGATATATATATGATCTAATATTATTTATTAGACTTCGGCAGCTGCGATCGCGGCTCCGATCTCTGTAATATGGCTCGTGGCAGGCAGCGCGCCCAGAGCGCTCGCAGCCGCCACGAGACGCACTTCTAGTGACCTCACTATTGATAGTACAACGATTTGATATTCTGAACAAAATGTGAAAACTAACCCTTTGTTGCATTTCCTTCTCCACCCTATGACGCAATGTCGGAAACAGAGATATATGTTTTAAGAAAATACTGAATCTTGCCTGTGAACCGCACTGAACTCTCTCTACACGTACTAACGTTTTACGAATACGAAAAAAAATACTTTTTATAAATCTTATGGTAAAAAAAGGATTGTATTTAATATTTTTATATATATATCATCAAATGTTTCTTGTTTTTTTGTATGGATGTTACGATTCACATATAATGTGATGGTGCGTAGCTCAGTGGATGATTGACCACACTAAAAAAGCCTATAATATTGCTGTTTCTGTTCGGCCCTAGCCATAAATTTTATGAAATTGGAAAATGTTAACAAAATAAAATATTTTGACTACGAGGTCACGGTAAGTTCACTTGACGTTAATTACATCTGTGTCTCACACTATAGACTAATTAAATATTAAATAATTGTACCTCTGTAAATATACATCGACTAAACCCCTTTAATGTGTATATAATGAAAAACTATTAATTTTATTTAATTACTAAATATATAATTATTTTAAAAATTTAAACAAATTATAATCTTGTTGACTACACTACCTTTGTTTTTTATTGACACTACCTCACACTAAATAAATTGGATACATATCTACATTACCCCTCCTAAGTACTTACTCTACCCGGAGCACAAAGATGTCAAAACATCGCTTCAGTCTACAACCATTATATTCAAAACGAGAATGTCATATCGATGTCCTTAGAAAAAACTACGAAACCGATAAGTATATCATAAAAGTAAACAAGTAATATTTTCTGAACAAAACAAAGTTCTTAATTCAACCTACATTTAAAAAAAAATCTTAAAATGTTTTATTACATTTCATCTTAATACCTACAAACACGTTATAAATCACGTAATTGTAAAAGAAAAACACTTGTTTTTTACCACTTGGGTTTATTTTATTATGACGACTTGTTTCAGAATCTATGCTTCCATCTTAAGGTCTGAATATAAACGGTTTATATTGAAACCTGAAGATGGAATAGCTTCCGAAACTAGTGGTTATGATAAAATAAAGTGATAAAAAAATCAAGTGTTTTTCTTTTACAATTTCATCATGTCTTATCGCAAAGTGAATGCTGAAAAAATAAATAAAATGTAAATCAAGTATTTTGTTTACATCGAACAACAATGCAAGTGGACCGATAGCCTAAAATTTCTCTACATCACGGCTAGAGTTCTTCTTTCTTCTTTTTTTTTTGATGGCTTTTCACCCTTCTTGGGTGTTATAGCCAGTGTCGAGTCGGCTAGAGTTATTGGAGGCTAGAATTGTCGGTAAGGTTTCTGCAAAAAAAATAATGAATCTACCTCAGAATGGATAATTTAACCGATTCCCGAGGTCCCGGGTTCGATTCTCAGGGAGGTCAAATTCAAAGATCAAGTGATTTTTCCACTCTAATATTTATTCAATCTTACCCTGGACTGGTACCTTAAGCAGAGGGTATAAACGGTGATCACACCGTTTCTTCATGTGTTAATGATCAAGATAACACTGCGTTTATATGATGCAGTGCCCTATGCACCATAAGGGCTTATAATAATATAATTCATAATTTTAAAGAAAAATTAAAGATAGGAAGAATAAAGTTAAGGACCGTAGTAAATACGAAAAAAAATTAGTATTAAAAAATGGTGAAACATAGAAATATGATAAAGATATACGGAAAACGTAGAAAATAATAATAAAAACGTTAATAAATACTATGCTAGCGTTACCAAATATGCATAATAATAAACTCAATATTTATGTATATTAATAAATATTTTAAATAATCTGTTTGCCTACCTTTTGTATCAGATTTATAACAATAATTGTAAGAACAATTTACCAGGCTAGCAGAACACAATGGAGTGCAATTAAAAAAATAGGTAAACCCTGAAAAATGAATGGTTCATACGTACTACACTCGAGTACCAATTAAATAAAGATCTGGCAACTTTTTGTGTATTGGTTTTCTCAATATAAAATTTGAAACGTTCTTTTTATCTTTAATAACGTTGTCTTTACCAAAAATGTACATCCCATGTGGGAGTAAACTCAAATAACAAGACTCAACATTTACCAGTTGTTCTGCGTTTTGTATATTGACCTCACAAAAATATTCCGTCAGCAATATATAATATATGAATATATGGAAAGCGTAGGCATCAGTTACATAAATTGGTGCGAGCAATCGAAAGACATTATATTTTGTCAAGATCTAGCATTAAAAAATCCCGTTAAAAACACTCGACCACGAAATTCTACGTTCCTGGTTCGATTTCCACAGATAAAATCAAGGAAATACTTATTTTCACTTTTTCCGTTTTATTTTTCTATTTATTACATCTAATTTGTGCATACAATTTTTTTTTAAATCCATTATTTCAAAAAATGGCCTATTATGGTATCAGGGATGGTCAAACTTTGGCGCATACGCCAAAGGTGGAGTATTTAATCATTTAAAAGTGGCACACTGCATTCGGCTATCCAAACTTAAAACACAGTACGGGACATTTTTTTAAAAGTAGGTTTTTTTGCATTTTGGACTAAATAGAATCTACTCAGTCAAAAAATGCAACAACAAAAAAACGTACTACAAAAAAAATGTCCCTTGCTATGCTTTGAGTTTGGACAGCCGCATTATGGCGCCCTCTTTTTTTAATGGGATTCACAACTGAATCCATCCTAACATTTTTGACAGCCTTAGAAATTTTCTTTTCATGCATGCTTTTCGCAAATACTGTACTTTGTGGCACATTTAATTAAACTTTATAAAGTAAAAGTAGAACTTTCTTTTAAAGTACATTTCTCCAACCGTTTTCGACAAGAACCTTGTCATCTTCAAGGATAGAAATGTACACAAATAATGTAAGAAAGTACTGATGTGCAATATTAAAAAAAATACTAAGTTTCGAAAAGCTTACAAGAAAATTTTGCTTAAATCGATTTTTTATAATTCACATTGTGAGTGTGTCTAAGTATGTTACTTGTTAACTAATTTGAGTTTTCTATACTTATTTTAACATTTTTTGATATCTCAACAAAGAAAAAGAAAAATATAATATGGGGCTCGCATCTTGCATACAAATAAAATGATCTCTGCTATATAAATGTTTTTTCAATCCAACATAGAAGACTGTTGTGAACTTATGTGTACTGTGTCATGAGGTTGATCAATATATCTAGGAGTTACGAAAATTTAAGTAGTGTGATTGTCAATCATAGGTAGAATGGTGAACGTTGAACGTGTGTAAAGTAATCACCTAACCAGCATATGACAGGTCATAAGCCCTGTAAGTACCTGTACTTCCGTATCAAAAATGTTTTTCTATTATTTCAACCACTAGAATGACGATTTTAAATTTGTTCATAGGGGAATCTATCGGATTTGATTTTTATGGGTGTTGTTCATAAATACTGAAATGAAATTAAATAAAAATAATTATTTATTTAAAATAAACTATTTTCGTCCGGAACTAATTTAAAGAATTTCCAGCTAATCGAAAATCCAAAGAGTTCATTAGTCGCTAAAACCCCTGGGTAATTAAGAAATGAATTTGTTTAGCAAATATTATAGACGCAACGCGTGCCGGAGATGTTAATTTTAGAAAAACACTTAGACATAATCAAGTCGGCACCCATGTTTATTTAAATTTTGATTCTCATCAGGTAAAAAATTGCTTCATATGTAAATTGAAATCTATTGGTGTGGTCACAGTAGAAATACTCGTATAACCCATGATCCACATAATAGACAGACCTCAAGCGTCACAAATTGTTTATAAATAATTCATTTATTCTAAATAAATTAATCAATTTTCGATTTTTTATGACTCATGATCGATATTTAAAAAACCGTAAATGCTCATTTGCTCAAAATCTAGAGTCTCCTAAAACAATTCACCATCTCTTCTTCCTGGCTCCATTTGTGGTGGCAGACTATTGGGGCAGCTCTCCTCGTCCTCAAGTTGTAGGTCTTTTTATCTTAGAAAACGTGACCTAAGTCATGCCTTCGAATCATGCTTTTTTCTGCAGCATCCAAGAGTTCTTTGGTCTTCCTCTAGATGTTATACGAGGAAGATCCAAGACGATTCCATGTTTCACAATATGATCAACGATTGCTTTGAAGTTTTGACACTACAATTATTTTACAGCTGTTTTTACATCAATGGCAGTTTCATCTCTTGTATATAAATGTTCGCTTGTTCAGGTGACTTCTGTTTTGATCTATCTGTGACAGGTAAAAACATGTTTAAAAACACATTTTTTCAATACATTTTTATGCAATTAATGACAGCGCCATGTGTCGAACGTAATAGAAACTCACCCAATACTTAACATTGCTCATGGGGTTTAGTGTACTTCTTAACAGCTACTGTCACTTACAATTTTCAATTCACTCGATTAGATTGTTTTTTCGTAGATTTTTAATATGTTCAACACCTCACAAGGATTGTGGAAAAAACATATTAGAAATGTGTTCTTTTTTATTCTTTTCCATTTAACCAGACTAAGCCACAGCAACAGGTGGCTGGGTACATACGTATAGTTTAATACAATACTTTTCCGTAAATTTCATATCGAAAGCTTCAATGATTTCTTGGCTGGCAAAAAAAAATACTATTAATATAAATATAATACACCATTATAAGTCTATATCAGAGTCGGATTTATCCCTAGATGGACATTGAGATATTTTCGGGATATCCATTTAGGGTACAGTACAAATAATGTTTAAATACCATAAAATTAATGATTATTTGATTTAATTATTACCCAATCAAATGGGATAAGTAATAAAATATTTTTACTATGAGGACTTTAGTAGGTATAACCCGTCGATAAGACGAGTCTCTTGGCACAAGAATGCCCCACCCAGTGACAGCATGCCGGACCAAGCAGATACGAATTGGGGCGAATTTTTAAATTTTACCACGTATTTTAAAATATCTCATTCAAATAAAATAAGGAAGAAAAAGTCTGAAGAAACATATCGTTATTTACCTTTTTGACTAAAAATTCACCCAAAAAAATAAACATATATATGATATTCAAATGGTTATTTTACCATTGTTTTAATTTTCCTGGAATTATTTTGCCTTGACGTTTGGTATTCTTTAATCGTTTTTGAATATTTTGTTTTTTTTTTCTTCTTTTTATTAATGTGTTAAAAAATAAGCATCTTTAAATACTTCCATCAAAAACTGCACAATTTCCAAATATTAACAATTTACATATCGCTCACTCCTTTCAAGAACGTCATAAATCAAAAAACTTGATTTTTCAGGAGAACGTTTTTAAAGTTCAAACATAAAATACAATGTATTAAAAATAAATATCAAGCCACTTACATAACTTTTTACTGTGCAACAGATCTTTTTAGGTAAAAACTGAATATTTTTTCCCCATTTGAAAAATATTTAGTATATTAAAAAAATAATTAAACAATACGTTTTCTTCAAAATGCAAAAATAACACTTTCTGCCCTGTAGTGGGTAAATATTAAGTTAAAAATATGCCTCTTTTGCTGGGATATAGTACATTTTCTGGGCATTACGAAAACATGCACAACTCAAAATTGACGATTTTTGATTTATGACGTTCTTGAAAGGAGTGAGCGATATGTCAAATATATATTTGCCTACATAGTGTAGTGGAAAGTATGTTTGTTTAACGCGATACCTAGAGAGGTTCTTAAATAAATATTTTAAATAAAAAGAGAATTTTACTCCGATATAAAGCTAGGATCGATCATCTTACCTTTATATAATAACGATCAGCTTAACATTGCGCCGATCTGTAATCAATATTGGATTCAAATTAAAAATATATGCATAAAAGGACTATCCGGCCCTGGATAAAGGTGTGCTGTAACAGTGGTATTGTGCTGTGGCCGATTGTTGTTTCTACCTGAAGAGCAGCAACCTCGTGTGTGTGCGCGTGATCGTGTCCGTGTACGTATAAGCAGCATCACATCCCCTACGCGCGTGTGAGTGAGACTGATATGTGACCTTTTATTATTGATACGCGTGCATTATTGCGCTAGATTGTCTCTCGATTTTACACGCATAAACAATCCCCTGTCATACTCCGTGGAAAATATGTATTATAATAAAATAATATATCGCAAGAACCTATAATTTACATATGCGAGAAATGTGGTATTTTTTTCATTTTACTTATTTATATGTATGTTATTGACCTGCATATATACCTACATACATATAAAAAACATTAACCTTTTCCGGAGTACAATAATTGATGTCTGACTTTCTTTGGGGAGTGCGTTCCTACAACATGAAAAAAATATATATTTTTCACGAAATCCTTGCGATAGAAATAATGAAAAAAAATTTAATTCATTCATTAAATCCTTTCAGGAAAATTCGCACCCGGAAAGGTTTATATATGTTTGCATACATCGACAGTCAAAAACGCTAAATTGTTTCAAGAACGATGCTAAATGTGTACAGTTAGCGTTGTAAGAGTTGACTTGAGCGTAGTACTAATACATAAAAAAACAGTTGTAAGAAAAGTGTTAAGAATTTACGAATTTTTAGTGTCTACCCCTTGACCAATTCTGATGCATGGTACAATCACCTTGAGTATGTGTGTTTCTTATACATGTGTATATATATCCAACTTCGTGGTGTAATCGTTAGCGTGTTTGGATTCCGGGCTGGAGGTCCTGGGTTATATCCCCAGGCGAGGGGGATTTAAAAAAATATAGGTGTTTTTACACTCCAATATCTATTAAATAATAAGCGCATGAGTGATCACCTTGCTTTCATATAAGTTACGATCAAGATAACATTGCGTCAATACGATGCAGTGCCCTTTGCACCATTGGGTGCGGATAAGGGTTAGAAGAAGAATGTACATATACTTGTATATGTAATGCGCGGTCCTACGGATGAGGGATAAAATAAGCCATATATGTATGAATACAACATATGATATTTTAATCCGACCCTTATACTATACGTTAAAAACACAATAAATTTCCAAAATGTGTGTTTTTTCTTTTAATCTGGTTGAATTTTTTTAATGAATATGGAGAATTCCAGCTTTGTTTCTAATACCCCCGTTTGTAGGCATTACTACTCAATTGTAAACGAATCATTGAATACCACATTTAAAATATCCTAATTTATAATAGAAAGCCTCCAAAGAGTCAAGTCCCTAAATAGTTGAGATAGTGTTGAAAATACCGAGTCCAATTTAAATCCTCCTTTTATTCCAGCACAATGAATATAAGAATAAACTCTGGGCAATGTTACGTTTGTCAAATCAGGTAGTAATGGGTGTCAGTAAAAACTCGCTGACACTCTTAATTCTGATTTAGTTTTATCAAATTTATTTTAAATTTTTTAAATTATTTATTGTACCAAACACTGGATGATTTAGCCTACGGATGATATATCAAATATTTTGAGTGCCTTTGAGATGCAGATAGTATATCCTATTGACCAATCTTAAATTTCAGATCAATATCTATCGTTTTTAAACGTAACAAGATGGAAGTCTGAGCATCCTAAGGCCTGGCACCTGGCCTAAACCTGGCACTTGGCTGGCTTAAGTGATCACTTTATACACTTGTGCAACATTTACCACTATACATATTATTGAACATCCATATTGCAATCATATTTAAGGTGTATATATGTAATTACTTTCATAGGTTTTTATAAGATTTTTATTTCATAGATTTGAAATGTATTGCTAACGGTAGAGCCTTCAGTTGAAAAAAAATTTGAGGTATATTAATTAAATGAAGTATTTAGCTTTGTATGTGTGTGTGTGTGTGTGTGTGTGTGTGTGTGTGTGTGTGTGTGTGTATGTGTGTGTGTGTGTGTGTGTGTGTGTTTGCGCGTGTGTGAGAAAAAGAGATATTGAGTCAAAGCATTATAAAGTTAGAAATATCGAAAATGAAAAAAGTCATTTGCGATAATTTCGAAGAATAATAAAAAAAGTTGTAGGAGAATTACAAATAATACATGTTTAATGTTGACTCAAACCCGTTAAAAGTCTTATAAATGTATTTTTTTAAACTATTTTTTATTAAATACTTTATAGGCCTATAGGTTTCTAGTAATCCTGTATAGTCATCCTCCATAGTATGTGATGTGTTAGAATAAAGTTCAGGTAATGTTACGTTTGTCAAGTCAAGCAGTAACGTGTGGCCAAGAAATACAGTCCGTGCACAATAAGCCGAACGAATCCGATGGCCGCGGCTCCAAATGAGCCTTGATTTATCCATTTTAAATTAAGCCGCATAGAACTCAATCCGCATTCACACTCGCGTTTAATCATTAACATTATTTTGTTTATTTTTTTATTTATACATTTTTCAATAACACAAACGGTGAAAACGTTAAAAAATAATTCAGCACAGAGCCGGAGGAGAGATCATGCACAGAATAAAACAATTGCAGTAGCTCTTACAGTCACTATGAAAGTAAAAAAAATATGTTATATATGTTGCGTATAAAACATGAAATCAAACACTTAACTATAGATCATTAATTTACTTTTTAAAATTAAACAACTTTGTTTTAACCACTTTTTTATTATTAATTCACTGTTACCTATCGGTTTTAACAAGAACCTTGTCATCATCAGGGTTTATCAAATTCTAAAATATTAAAAACATTAAAGAACTTATAATTAATTACATTCCCTTACCAAAAACTAAATCCAAAATGTTATTGTGCATTGATTTTAAAATTATTTATTACATAAAAATATAGTATTAAGATGTGAAAAAAAAACATTTAAATCTCATCGTATACCTGTAAACGTAAAAATATAATAATAAGTTCAGAAAATAATTACATTTAAATTTGAAAATATTACATAAAAACTTTAACATGTAATAATAATTTAAGAAAATTGTTACGTTTAAATTTAAACGTATTACATTTTAACTTAAAAATGTTATAAGAATTAGTGAAAAAAATTATGTTTAAATTTATACACATTATTTTAAAAAATACGAATTAATTTTCTAAGATGTTGTAAAATCATTACATTCAAAAGTTCAAATCTAATAAGGAGTACTGAAAATAATTACATTTAAATTTAAAGATAAAAATGTGATAAGAAGAAGCTTTTATCACTCATCAATTTTAGAGTCCCGGGAGCAAATACTAGAAACAAAAAATATTTAAAATCCCTAAAATGCAAACCCAGTCCTACCAAAATTAATTTTTAAATCGAGCCTGCAATATGTGCAATGTAATGCTTAATGAAATAGACATCAATAATGTTTATTTTAATACGTTTTACAGAAATATTGTTGACGTCTATTTGACTAGTTTATAAAGAAAATTTCTATTATTTGATAAAAACATGTAATGTAAGTTTATTTTATGACATGACAGTTTATTTTTATTTTTAGATTACGTTAGTGAAAATCTCTAATTGAAATGTATTTTTTTTAATTTTATTATATTATGTTATTTTTCTTCAATATTCTGTTGGTTTTCCAAAAAATAAATAAAATAAACTAAAAAGAAGTTGTGAAAATAATTTCAGTTACGTAACATCTAATCCTCGCCTGCTCATCTTCTTAACGCGGGAATATCATACAACTTCCGAATTGAAAGCAACAATGGATAATAGATCATTACAAAATAATCGCCCTAATGAAAGGATTCCCCCAGAATGTTTATGAATGCATGTTTACATTGTCTGCCTTCACACTACCGAGGTGGCCTACCGACTTATGCTACTTTATATCAATATTATTCAATATTCCTATCAAAGCCCTTTTTCGTATTCTTCCGAGTAACGAGATAACGGATCCTATAAACGTCGTTTCAATTCAGATGGTCTTGGTGTTTGATATTTTTCTGACAATCAAAACACATATAATTGTTTACAACATTTTGAGTATGTCCAAATACTTGTTATCAAATCTGAATTCTCCTCACTTGGGAGTTATCTATTTTGAAATCTCAAAATAGATGAAGAAGAATACTTCTGGGTATTTACAGGGCTTATGACCTGGGCTAATTGGCTGGTTAAGAGATCACTTGACGCATGTGCAACATTCACCAATTCTACTCATAATTGACAACCAAACTACTCCATGAGTCAACAGTCATCTTTGTTGAATTGAGAAAAGCTTTTATTTACCAATTTTATTCATTTGTAAACACCCAGAGTTTCATATTCTTCTTCATCTGTGCTGAAATATTTAAATTCACAAATTATTGTCATAACAAATCTTCAATCAACACGATTCCTGATTCGAAATATTTTTTATTTGTCAAGACTACTTTTTCGCTTTGGGAAGACATTATGTGGCAAGGTGGAACGGATTTGAAGAACTCAAGAATTCAAAAGATTGAAAAACTTTTTTTTTCCGTCTTTGCTGATCTCAGCTTAAGAAAAGAAAAAAACATTTGAAAATACCAATATGCATTCTCTCTTTATACAACCGTAAAACTTTTATCTATAACTCAATTTATTTTCTTGAGCAAAAAAAATATAGCTCAAAAATTGATGAAATGCTTCAATTATATTTAAAATTATGTACGCTGCCAAATGGTTCAAACAATCACAAATTATAAACAGTTTCAATACTTAAATATAAAATGTAATGCAATGATGCGTTTTTTAGCTAAAACTTCACTAACTAAAAACTAAAAGACGTTAATAGGATCCAGTACCTTATCGTTAATGTTTTGAATTACGTCCGAGGAATACTATAATGCCGTGTCGCATGTATACATCCGCAGATGACAAAGCTTCGACATTACGTTACTAGTATATGTATTTATAAGATCATGGTTCATTTCTGATATGAAATATTTCCTTTTTACTATCGTTCTAAATACATTTCAATCATAGCATCAGAAAATTTCAGTTGGTTTATTAAAAAACCATAAAATAATACATTAAAATAGCTTGTCGTAAATAAAATATTACAAAGAAGTTATTAATACCCATTTATTTTCGTTTTTATTGCAAATAAAAGCTTTTACACATTGAAAAGAGTCTAATCCTGGTATTTGTTTTAAATCAATTAAAATGCCTTTAATCCATAATTTATCTCGTTATTTTATTAACTATTTATATTCGGCACACGTCATCCTCTAAATCGAGAATGGACCAAGAATTTGCTTTTTAGATTGTAGCATAATACGACCATCATATTTCCATATACACACTGACCTGTCGTATCTCGTATTTTACGTCGGATAATCCAGAAAATATCTCCTGATTAAATTAGGCATTAACAAAATTTTATCAGAACTTCGTGTAAATACGCATTTAAACTTTTTATTGGGAGGTAGAATTGATTATATGAAAGGTAATAAATTAGAATAATTAGACGTGTAATCGCCACCAAAGCTTTTGGAATAAATTCTAGTCGGTTTGATAATTTTTAAGTAAACATCTGAAAATAAGAAATAAAGTTGATTATTATCATTAATGGATCCAGGAGAACATTCCGAAGTGATTATTGAGCAGTAAAACTGCTACTGATGTTGGATTTTATTTTTTACAAATTTCTACTTCAGATGTACGTAATAGGTTTTCTTTATAGAGGTGGATCATTGATAACTCAGGTATAGTGAGTCAGACTGTTGTCCAAAATTAAGTAGGTATATTTACAAAAATATTCACGATTAAAGAAAAAACTAAATAAACGTTATCATACATATACAATAAAATTCAGATGAGCATTTTTCTACAAGGATATACGTATGTGTACGAAATATTTGCCATTATATCGTCCCAGAGGATGATTTTCCTGTGCAAAAATTCTAAAGTAAATGTAAATTAGATATTTTGACATATATGTAAATTAGATGTATTAACACTCGGAAATAATTAATTTTTTTTCAACTGCATCATAAAATCATTAACACATTAAAAATCGCGAAATACTGTTTTGATAACTTTTATCCAGTGAAGTTGTGAGGTATTAACCAATCAACTAAAAATAACCATTATTTTAAACCACTTATTTTTGTTAAATTGATCTGAAAATCAGTAAAAAAAAATATTATTTTTTTACCGGAAATTTATAATTTCATTAAATAATATTTTTTTTAAACTAGGAATAATCATACCACAGGTTAGCCAACGTATACATTCATCAATATATTTTTAAAAAGTCCAATTATTTGTGTGTATAATAAAATTTAAAAGATTGAAAATTTGTGTAAATTAAAACAACTTACGACCCATGCTTTTATATGTGGCCATTAAAAAAAATAAAAAACAGTATTCATTTAAAAAATATATATATATATTTTTCTTTTATATAATATTTGGAATACATCCCATTTTAATCACAGCCAATACCAGAGAGCACCCAGTAGCTGCTATTAATTTGATACTTGGATGATATCTTGAACATTATCGACAAATAGCTTAGTAAACGAATTACAATCAAATTTAGATATATCCCTTCGCCCTTTTCAAGTTTAGAGATAAGTTTATAAACGAACTGTAAAGGTTAAACAAACAGCGTGGGTTTCATCTTATTCGAAGACGATCTCTGTTTGTTTCTAAGCAAAACTAAATAAATTTGTACATATCAACATTCAAATGATGTACTCGTTTATACACGGGATACATTGAATACTGCAAAATATAAATTAAGTCATAGTACACGAGCCAGAGACCATATTATACGATTAGCTGGATATTTTAAGAGACAGAGTCTCGGTCGATGTGCCTTGAAGGGGAAAATATGCTAGGTTAAAAAAGTAATGTTACTTATTTTAATCATCTAAAACTATAATCCTACATGCTAAATGGACCTCTATTTATGCAATGTGGCGCCTTCAGTTGAAAAAATTATGAAGTTTATAGCTTATATGAAGTATTTAGCTATGTATGTATGTATGTGTGTGTGTGTGTGTGTGTGTGTGTGTGTGTGTGTGTGTGGTAAAAAACATTAAACTATTTATTGTAACTGCAAGACAGTTGGTAGAATTCCATTTTAAATTCTTGGGTAATATATCCAAAATTAAACAAGATCATTGGATTAAACTCTACTTTTATTTACATAGATATGATAATATGTGCGTTTCGTCTTATTAATACATTGTCAAACACAACAACATTAAATTAGTTTGATATTTTTATAACTTTACTGAAATATTAAATAATTATAAAATTTGATTATCCCTCTCCAGAGAATAATACTACTCATACTAGCACATTTTGCTACTATGCTGAAGGTTTTGGGTTCTATTCCCAGGGGGGATTTTCACTCTTTCATTTATTTGATATTATTCTGGATTAGTACCTGTGGCGCAGGATTGATCACGATTAACTTAAATCATTGAATCAATTGAATGTAGTAAGTACCCTATGCACTATTGGGTGCAGATAAAGACTATTTTTACTCCGAGAAAACTCATTTTCTTAGCTGAGTTTGTTCTAGTCCTTGCTTTATTATAGATATCTCAAGAAAAACCGATTTATTTCAGAAGAGAATATACACGTATATAAAGATATGTATACCCACACACAGGCCATGCCTTTGTGGAATCTTTTTTTGTATCAATATAATTTTTTTGAACTTTTTTTTTTGCAAAAGAATTAATAATAATTTAAAAAATCACTTTACCAGACGAAAACAGGTCATGAACCCTATTCATGCCCAGACATTTTATTTTCAGTAACATAATATTTTGCGAGGTAAAACAAGTTTAGTGAGAAAAAAATAAAAATACTTTAAATGAATCCTATGTATGAAAAAGTGTCTACGTTTAAATTTTTTGAAATGTTTTTAGTCTACCTAAAAATATTTTTCGACCAACAAAATTTGTAGGACTTTTTACTTACTAAGTTAATCAATAACCATGATGTTGACTATGACATTGGACAAAAAATTCGAATATTTCAAATGAAAGCCGAAAGATATAAATGAATTACAACAAAAAATCTATGAATAGCTTCTGAAGATTCCATTTTCCATGGTATCATACTGTTTAAACATGTATTCAAATGTAAATTTAGAGTATGGTAGGTACAGGTACCTATGAAGAAAATCAAATAAAATGTAGGTTCTTGTATTATTCTCGTGTCTACTGAATAACTAATTAACACAGGCGCATGGCGCCACGAAATTTTGTATCAAAATACAACTTCCATGTTCCGAAATAAATTATATTATTTCCAATAACCCGTGAGCTCTGAAACAGGTCTTATAATAAAGGGCTTTTAGTATGATTTTCCTGTGTGCTCGACAGTTTACATATGGTCAAATAATATCCCATTCTAGACGTACTCAAATCGCCCACATAAATTAAATATTATTTTTCTTACCGCAATTCAAGAAGAAAACATCAAGTGTTTATTCATAAAGAAGCTATCCGTTGTCTGGTATTATTACTTAAACATGACATGATGAAATCGAATATATATTTTTTAAAGATTGTGTTTTTTTGTAAAATGTATAATTTTGTCATACGTTATTTAGTTGCTTTGAGGAGCCAAGTTATATTTTACAAGTAGTTTCGGAAATATTCATTTTTTCTTGAATCCTTAGTTCATCAGACTTTTAAAGGATTATTTGCGGGTTTTGGGTCGGATCCATCAATTATTAAGTTCTTAATGAAAAATAAGAATATATTAATTTTACCATATTATTTTCAAACTTCGTAAAACATACATTTTTTTTCGTATTGTGTTTGACTTTCCAGCATTTATATTTTAAAAATAATCCCTCACGTAATAGATGCAATAAATAAACAACAAAAAAATCTGTACAAAAATGAAATCACTTCAGACTGTACATTTGTATTTTCATCTATTAATGAGATTATTTAAAAAAAAACTCAAAATTTTAATTATCATTCCTACACATTTCCATAAGCAAACTTTAAGAGACAAGATATTAAGGAAAATGTAATGAAAAATTTTACTAAACAAATTACAATAACCGACTATATATGTAGTAAAAGGGCATCAACATAGAATTAACTTATTTTTTTCATTGATTTTTCTCAGTTACTATATGTTTCATTTTCATGGCAACTCTTGACCAGTTATCATTTGATTTGCATACACCACGACAAGAAAATGCCTCTTGCCTCAGAAACACAAACTTTCTTGCACATAATACCGATATACTGTTAATATTGTCATATTTGGAGAGCAGGTGTACCAGATGAACTCAACTCAGAACAACTTTGTGAGACTCGTAGCAGAATACAGGCCACCCCACGCAGTTGACATAATATATAAATTTAACTTCCGTATCATAGATCCAACATGGTCCAAACGTCTCTATCTGCTTATAAGGAGATATTTATTTCATTTTATTATAGTCTTTTGGACGCTGCATGCAAATGTACATTTAAAACAGTTTTATTGTTTTATAAATTTAAATTATCGTCCTAACACTCTGCCTTTCAAATAAATATATTTTTTTATACATGGAATATGGTATATATTTTTTTAAATAATTATGTTAAAAAGTAAATTATTTTATTTATCGATTGGGCGTATTGTGGAAAAACATGATGATTTAAATACAAAAACAAAACAATTTTTTAAGACCACTTTTATTTAGCTATTTATTTACAATACTTGTTTCGAGAACTACATATAAATGTTTTTGATCCGAGCACTATGCATTAAAATACAAATGTTATTTTAACTTATTGTTAAGAATATGTACAGTTTTCAAAACGAGTCGTATTTACATTAATAAATTCTAAATTTGGTCTTACACAAGTGTTTTTTAGATGCCAATGCACTATAATAAAAAATATGAAACATAATATTCAGTACATTTATATTTCATTCAAACCCTTATCAGCACCCCAATGATGCATAGGGCACTCCATCATATAAACGCAGTGTTATCTTGATCATTGACATGATCATTGAATCGAACCCGGGACCTCCAATACTGTAGCCGAGCGTGCTGACCATTACACTACGGAGGCGGACATTTATATTATGAAATAAAAATGTACGCCTCATTGATTATTATTATTATGAAAGAGAATTTTTTGTTCCGTTATTTCATCATTTACTTTTTATTACTTAAAAAAAGAATTGCCGAAAAATAAAATATTTTTTTGCAAGTGAAGCCTCGAGACTCCTTATCCTACTGTCTATGAAACAAGGTACGGAAAACTTGAAAACTTCCTTGTTATGCAATACTATTACAAAACTTACAATGAGCAATAAGTACTTCGCTCTTCATCATTTGGGAAAGAGACGCAGATAGTCTTCGCTTCGTCTTACAATAAACGAATCTACAGTTCAATTTTGCGTCACAACTCGTTGGATTATTCAGGGACTCAAAAACGAATCAATAAAAATTTTACGATTTTTTTTTACATTTTTTAATATTTTTGACAACAAACATTTTAAAACCATTTTAGACTTAATAAATTATTCGAAAAAGAAATTTCAATGCGATGTTTTATCAATGTAAATAATGTTTAAGTAAAAAAACTGGAAAAACATAAATTGTAAGTATTGTAACTACTTTCATCCCTTTTGATGATGTGATTTTTTTAAAAGACTAATAACCATTGCATTACTATTATTAATCTTTATATTCATAAGGTTTTTCACGGAACTGTAACTCATGATTTACTAGTGCGAATTTTATACTCAACTATTACTATACATACAAAAGTATTTAGGGCTTGATGCTAAAACAGTCTTAGTCAATATTTAAGAATATTAACGACCAACAAGCAATTATTTGCTTCTTATCAGCAATATCAAAACGATCGATATAATATATATAATGTATCGAGAAGTTAAAGAACAGCCATACTGACAATCTGGTATCACGGGTTCAACGTTCTGGTAATTACAAAATGAATTCCAGACAATTATGATTTTTTTAAATTAATTCAGGCATTTGTAGTTTTTTTACATTATACAGGAAAAATCTTTTCCTATATATCACAAATGTATCAAAATCAATTCATCCATAAAAAAAACTATTCAGAGAAAATAAGCATGTTGTTTCTTCGTGGTTAGATAATTTTAAAAAATCGTGTTTCTCTCTCTAAAAGAGTTTTAATACTAAAATAAAAACTATTTTTGTATGATATTTTTTAAATCTTATTTTATGTTAATAAAATATGGATAGAATGTGAATATGGTTGATGTTGATATGCGATGACACAAACATTTTTAAATGCATTACATATCTCTAATTGTGGCAGCCCTGGAGTCGCAACAAATTTTGGCTATCTCACTGACAGCGCTAGACAGCGAGACAAGAGTTGTCGCTGCGAGCAAGGCGGGGCGAGGAGCGAGGTGTTGAATGATGGAACTCCTTATAGGTGGAAAGTAGTGGCGCCTGCCCGACCACGCGTGGCCCGTACTACTAGACTGTCTCTCAGTACCGAGTAGTGTGGTTCCCCTCCATCTCCTACCACTTCTGCGCTCCTGGTCCACGATGGGACCAAGAGAGAGTTTTTGGACGACAATTTGTAAAATAAAAATATTCACACTAGAGAAAATACTGTAGTTATGTTGTCGTCGTCTGTCGTTAGGGTTTAATCGTTGAATCGTCAGGTCTGATCTGTTATGCTGTATGAAAGGAAATCCTGGACACTGTTCACTTTTATCTTAAGAAGAAAATTATATAAAGAATCAAGACCTTCGAAATAAAGACCTACCGTAGAATCCTCTAAATATCATAAACAGACCAAATATGTTATGTCCAAATGTCCTACAATAGATACACAAAGACCGAAGACTTATGACATTCGTAAAAAAGGGAAAGTGTATATATATTTTTGAAATCTCAACATAGATGAAGAAGAATATGGAAATCTGGGGATTTAAAGGGTTTACAACCTATCATAGACTGGTTAAATGATCAATTTACATACTGTATGGTTGGATTCAGAAAGCTTTTATTTAGCATATAGACCCTTTATTTAGATGTATGCGATTATTTTACATACTGATATAGACCTGAAAACACCAGTAGTTTTATTCACTATAAAAATCTAAAAAAAATTGAGAAATTCAGATTAGTGAACAAGTATTTGGACACACTGAAAATGTTGTGAAAAGTTTATATTTTCTACACATAATGCATTGTGTAAATATTGCCTACTCCAAACCACAATCGAAAAGAAGCTCTAATAAAGACGAAGAACAATAAAAGAAGGATGTCACGGATAGGAAACTTGAGGAACTGGAAGGCTCTTGGCAAAACAGCGAACAAACTTTTTTATAAATTTTTCACAACGTCATCCTCCACATTCTCTTATCTGCAGACGACCCTCTTAAATAGAGGTTTTTGGGTTATTTATATTTAAAAATACGGAATTATTGCATATTGAAATTTTGACTAACACATCAAGGAAGACTTTATCCTTTAAAATGTATTCATTCTTGAAATCGTCTTTCTTTACACGAACAAGATTGAAGACTTTGAAGTTACTAGAATATTCTACTTCACGTAGACTCACTGGCTCTATGTGGAATAATAAAATCCAAAAGGATATATCTAAGTCACTTATTTTGCCACTGTTGCTATTCAACTTATCACCTACAATCTAGTTGTCACAACACATGATTAATTTATTGCTATTCCCATGCTATCTGTGTTATCTTCAGCGTCGTGTATTGAATACCAATTATGGTATGACAACGGGCACTAGTATTGAGATTTGAAGCTTTTAAACGTAGTTGGAAGTATAGCTACATAGACTATAAGTACCTTCATAGGTACTGATCAATAACGAGTAAGACAGTACTCAAGTAGCAAAATAAACTGACGCTCGGAGATACAGGATTGTCGGGTATGATAAAAATATTTACATATTACTATTTTTTTTTAATTAATGAGATATAATATGTTTTATAATATAACTCAATATTTTCGAGAACTTATAAGTAATAAAATAAAAAAAAAGTTTCATTAATTATTATGTATTTTACAAACAGGTAGGGGAAAACCTCCATGAACTGGACATTATATATAATATTGTGGGTATACTGGAAAAAACGTTAACTCTAAAATCCCTGTCTTAAATTTTTTTCTTATTTAAAGCTTTTATTTAGCCTGAATTAAATACCCGCTTTTTAACTTAAAGTTGCATTTACTTTTAAAACCACATAAATATGACATTTCATACTACTAAGTGTATTTTGCCAGTTATAAATCATTATAAAGCTGCATTTTTTCCAAGTTTTTTTGTTATAAAACGTTTAGTAAAAAACGTTTTTTGCCAGTACCCACGATATGTTATTCATAAAAATAATATTTAATTTGAATAATTTATATAGCTTCATTTTCGTAAAAAAAATTACCTCAAGCGCGCTTTACTTTTACATCTTATGATGATTCATCCGTCTTTCATAATTAACATTCTTTTAGTAAACGAAAAATCATTTATAAATTGTATTTTGTATACAATTTATAAACACAACCAAATCAAAACTCTTATCTCTTACAATGTATTTCCATAAACAGATTTACCAAATAAATCCACTTTTTCTCTCCTTTCTACCTACCTGTAAAACCTTAACCGTCTGCATTTGACTGATACTGAGTGATTAACAGACATGTTCTGCATGGTGTTGGTGTCAGGTACAACTAAACACATTTTTAAAAAAAAAACAAATTGAATCATGTTCAAGTATTATTCATCAAGTGTCCATTTCATCGCACGTCTAGATCGTGGAGGTTTTCACCTACTGTCCGATCAATTTAATAGTTGTGTTTTGTTCATTACTAGTATTATCTTACTTTACAAATTAATCATGTTTAATACCAAAATATTTTATCTTTATGCTCAAATATATTTCAATTAATTGAATTGACGGTTTTCTAATGTACTTTCTATCCATTTTTAATATAAATTTCACTCAGTATATACCAGTATTTCTTAAAATCTAAGCAATTTTTCTTAAAATCTATCAAAAATGTAATTAGGTATCGCGTTATTATTTCACCCCATTTAAATTCATATATTCGTATATACCTGTATTTGTGATGGTTTATTTTAATTTTTACATAAGTAATATTTTTTTTTCAAAATAAAAATAAATAAAAATATTTAAATAACCATTGTCCATTTTTATCTACACATGTTAAAAACTACTTGGTTTTTGAAATGGACAAAAATGGACTTAAAGTACGTACTTACATTTGATTCAATAATATTTGTTCAAGTAATTTATAAAACAAAGAGTAATTGAATGTTTTCTTACCTTACAATATCACGTGGTGCTTCCAGTATGCTAATTTTACGAGCTAGCGTATCGAAGTGATTGGATCTGCGATTTGCCATAGTTTCAAGTAAATTATATTGACAACAACAATAATGGGAAAAATAAACGTAAATGGAATCAAACACAAATTAAGAACTTTACATCAATCACTCAACCTGACATACATAAATACCTGTCCTACTTTAAATACAGATTAATATAAATTGATAAGTGACCATTATATGGATTTATTCAATCAGTGATTACTTTTTCGACCATAGTTATGACAAAAAAAAATCATTTGTTGTCGACAAAGGTGTCCAGTCATTGAAATACATCATTCATTTAAATTACTTGAAATAAAAATAATCTAACAATTTTAACTAACTGGCAACAAAACGATGCTGTATTTCAATGCGACATTTATTTTTTTTTTAATTATTTAGATAAATTACCAAAAACGATATTAAACTAATGTATTAATATGAATGTATGGTTTTTAGGGGAATGGTCTCTTTAGGACGCTGATGATGTACCATATATAGTACTAAAGTGCCCTATGCACCATTGGGTGCTGGTAAGGGACAAAAGAAGAAAAAAGAGTGTTTGCATACCTTAACAGGTGAGGTGCAGTGATAGTTCATTCATAACATTAAGTAATGATTAATTGATCAAATGTAAGTGGAGTAGTTTATCCAATTACAAATCAGAAAGGAAAAGGAGTCATGGTAATCGATCACTGTTTTACTTCAGAAAAGAGGTTCAAGAACAACACAACTGTCAATACATGCCTCCATTTCTCGTACATAACTTTGCATAATTCCATAACGTCGTGTCGGTAATTATTACTTGAACAGTAATCGGTTTGACACTGGAACTTTAATATAAAATTTACAGCGAAATAGTAAAAGTTTCGAATGAAATTCTATTCGATGTTCATGTTACCCTAGTAAACAAAAAAATCCCTTACCTTGCATTTTGAATAATTTTTAACATTAATTAATACTCAACTGATGATGTAAAAATAATAACTTATGAAATTATTATATATGTTCCACACGGAATTTAATATCAAGCCTTAGCTCAGTTTTATGTCTGTTTAGAATAAAATGATATTTGCCTTTCATGTTACCCTGGTATTCGGATGATCGAATGAATCTCATATCTTGCGTTACGTCAATAATAACGTAGCCAAAAGGATTAACTACACCTTAAACGACAATATTTCTTAACTCTGACTCTTAAACGTTAATATAATGGTAATCACTTTAACAGTAATGGGTTTTACACTGGATTTAATACCAAATTTACATCACTGTACTACAATTAAGTATATTTGGAATGAAATTCTATAACTCTTTCATGTAACTCTGGTATTCGGATAAATTAATGAATCCAATATCTTGTGTTTCACTTTTAATGCAGCTCACAGGAGGATTTATAATTAATTTTATTTAAGTTTTCTAAAGTACAAAAAAAGTAACAACTCCACATCATAGCTGCACATGTAGTTATTGATTAAATGTCTGATTAGTTTACATATTTAAAAAAATCCTGAAACCCACCAATATTAACAACGAAGTGATGTCAATAAATCTGCATTAATTTATAATGAAGTATTTTATCACCATCTTCCTTCGCAGTTGTTTGGTACCTCACATCCATAAACTTGATAAAAATATTAATAAACCATTAAAATCACTTTTTGGCATATTTTTAAACAAATAATTTATGTCGTTTACGATTTTCCGATCGGATGACTTTTATTGGTAATAAAATAAATGAAAAAAATCGAGAGTCGTTTTTTTATTATTTCATATTATGTTAACCGAGTTTTTATTTATTAGATATTTTTACGATAACATATGATTCTTGTAACACCGTTTTGACCTTAGTCATGTCAGCATCCTAATTTTATATAAAATAAATATATTTTTATCGCTAAAAATACCCTTTTCATTTACCAGTGGCAGCCCTATATTTTATAGGTCTCTTAAAAATACATTTTGTTAAAACCGTTTAAAAAATCACTTTTTTATTTTAATCTCTGATATAAAAATATTGATCACTTTGGGTATAGTTGGGTTCATAATGACTAATTGACAGTAGACAATGTTTATGTCCACAAAATATATTATAATAAAAATTTTGTTATTAGTTTGTTTAAATCTCAAGTTATTCACCGATTACTTTGAATTTTCACACAACCTTGCATCCGAATACGCGGATATTTTTACATACCTGTGTCAGGTGTTTTTACCCTAGACATATAGTTTTGAGTGTGTTACCTGTAAAAGCAACAAACTCAAAACTAAACATTGCTTATGATGGACAGCGTGCTTCTTGGCAGCTACTGTCATTAAGAATTTTCTATGATTCTATTGCAATGTTACTTTATAGATTCATAATATATTCATTGTTCCAAAATAGGAAAATAATAAATATTTGAATTGTATACTTTCCATTTTCTTTTCTTTTAATTTAACTGGACTGAGACACAGCAACGCGTGGCAAGGTATAGCAATTCAATAAATATAAAGTATTTTTAACGTGCCAGTTAAACTAAGAAATAATCACATCGGTAAGTACCGAGATATCTACTTTTCTATCAATCTTGAGACCTACTTAACCTACTAATTGTTAAGTTAAGCTTTTCTTTGGGATAAAATACTAAGGAATGTGTTCATAATAATCCAATCACTAATAGTATACGTCTATGGAATAAATTATTATTTATTTGAATGTTATGCTTATTGCCCAGGTAGGTACTTATCACCTTATAATCCTTTAATAAAAGCTAAATAGGTACCCACTATTATATTGATTTAATATCAATTAGACAGACTTGATGGAAGAGACGATATTTTTTTGTCAGATAAAGCTTTAGATAAGTGGTCGATAGATATATTTAAACTGTCGGACGCGTTAAGATTTTGGTAAATTAGTTATTTAAAATATCAGCACTAAAAAAACATTTTTATACAACAATCGACAAAGGACACAAACAGGGTTGCCAATCTAAGGGCGATTCTCCAAACTGCGGGGGGATTGGCACTACTACTGGGATTGTAACACTTGACCATTTATTAATATGATAATGTTTTGGAAGTATATTTTTTGTGTGTTCTCCTTTTACTATTATTTTTTATGGGTTCTACATAATTGTTTATACTACAAAATAATAAGCAAAGTGTATCAATTATTCTGTTTGTGTACATCTAACTAAATATAAATGTAAGCTGTTTATTTAAGGCTGTACTTTCTGACATATTTTATTACGTATCAAATGTATTTTTAATCACTTTGTATTTATGTAAAAGCCCAATTAGGGCGGTCATATTTAAAATTAAAAAAAAAACAATTTGTCGATTTTTTACGAAACAACGTTTCGTAATTTTTCACTTATTTCCATGGGATAATTATATGGGGAATTTGTGAGGAGTCGAGACTTTGTTTTCCTCAATTCGGGAAAATTGACCTTGATTTTTGGGAAATTCTGAATTGGCAACGCTGCACACAAATCACAAATAAAACACTTAATAAAAATAAAAATTAAATATAGATATATAAATATATATGTATAAACATATATATATATATATATATATACAATATATATATATATATATATATATATATATATATATATATATATATATATATATATATATATATATATATATATAAAAAACATCTGCTAACCTTTAACTGCACCCAATGGTACATAGTGCACTGCATTATATTGATGCAGTGTTATCTTGATCGTTACTTACATGAAGGAAAGGTGATCATTCCTGCCCTAAGTTATACAACCTGCTTCTATTAGCCATGAATTCATTGAAAAAAATTAGTAGGTACATGAAATAAATGTTTAAAAAATAAATACTTATAAATGGATAACGAAGGTAGGTAGATCTAAAAAAAGAGAGTAATATAAGGGATTTGAAATATTAAAAAAAGCTGTTAATTTATATAATTATTTGCATAGATGAAATATATATTATAATACTTTATGTAATATTTTGTTCAATAGTGGTCAGGTCAGAAGTCGGAACAATTGGCGGGTATGTATGAGGAGATGCATGAATGTGAAAGAGGCATAGATTGTTAGCAAAGACAATGGTGTGGTTATATTTTTGTCTGCCTACCCCTGCGGGGAAGCGGCGTGATGGTTAGTGTTTTCAGTAAACTAAAAAACTATATACATTTTTAAATACATCAATATTTTTTGATACTATGCGCAACTCACTTTGAGAAACACAGTTGTTCTCGCTGATGACGCTCAACTCAAGATTTCGATTTTGTTCCTTTAATCCTTGAGTGACAAACGAGACTTGATGAGGAAGTATTTATGGGCCGTATCTAACGAACATGATGTCTTACCAAAACGCTAACCCATATTTTCTCCAAACTATTGTTAATAACACATGAAATAATCTATACCATACGAGTATTATGACATGTGCGTATGGACTACAAATTTTATGAATGTTTGTTTGTATTGAGTGTATTATGTGCATAAGATTTCTCTGTAATTTAAAGTTTACGACTTAATACCAAAAAGCTTTCATTTTATGGCATTATTTGAATTAAATATACAGTAAATATGACATCAAAAGACGACTTAAGGCCCTCCAGCGAAGCCTTCAAAAATATTCAGAATTGTTCAATATTGCACAATGCAAGCAGCACATCATATGGGAGTTTCAAATATTGAAATCTCTAAGTACCTGTATGAACGAAATTTGAGTTTATTCGATATCGGTTTTTGAGCAAACTATTCTAAAAAAAAATAGATAGTTTTCACGATTTGGTACACTTTTTGGGCATTCCGAAAATATGCATAACTGAAAATGGTCGATTTATGATATTTGACGTTGTTGAAAGGAGTGAGCGATACTGTGTGGCACATTTTATAAACTTTATAAAATAAAAATTAAACTTTGTTTTAACCACTTTTTATTGGTACACTTTATCCAACCAGTATCGACAAGAACCTTGTCATCATCAGGGCTTATTGAACAAAGTTGTTTTATTTTACAAAGTTTAAATATTAATATTGTTCATATCAAAATCGCTATTATTCATACATTCTATGAAACAAATTCAAATATTTAGCATATACATTAAGAAAGGTTTGAACAGAAGAATGCTGACGTTTCCTTTGAAATTTATGCTAATATTCATACGGGACGTATTGTTTCAGAGATATTTGCATAATATATTAGTAGGTGGTGTTGTTATGATACTAATTTGTCTACTTGCAGTGCAAGCCTTCTTCTGCCCACGCTCCCTTTACGTATTGTACCAATCAATGAATTGTAGATTTGTGACTATCATTTCATACATTTTAACAGCAAGGAAATACACACTCAAATTTCATCATACAAAATTAAGTTAATATGTTTATACTGTGCAATTTTGATTCGAAGCTCAATAATTTAACATAACAAACTAACTCCAGGTTTATTTTTGATAAAAATACACATTTTTATAGAATTTTCAATTTAAATATTTACCTGTTAAATATTACTATTTACTATTTCAATTTTACCTGTCAAATATGTCCGCCTGCGTAGTGTAATGGCCAGCACACTCGGGTACCGTACTGGAGGTCCAGGGTTCAATTCCCTGGAGGGGGGTCAAATAAATATAAGTGACTTTTTCATTCTTATATTTATTCAATACTACCCTGAGCTGGTACCTGTAGGTTTATCACCATGTTTAAATTATCAAGATAACACTGTGTTGATATGATTGGGCAGGCACAATTTAGTATAAAAATGAATAGATATTTGATTTATGTTTTATATTGACATTTCATGGTGGAACTGCATTTTATAAATATAAAAAAATAACTGTTTTATATAAGTTTTTTCTACATAAATTTTCACAACATACTCGTTTCACAGCTAATTCATTCATGGTACTTTTATGTTACTAGTAAAAATTGTAACTAGTAAACATATTACGACCTATATGTATGTGTGTACGCATGTAAGTAATTTAGATATTGAAAAAACGCAGTAGTCGGTGGATAGTCAACTTTCATTCACCTCACATAACGGTATCGTAATTGTTGAAGGCATGATAAATAATTTCCACATTTAACTACCAGTTTAAGCATATTTACATAGTGAAGGTTTACCTACATAGCCTCATAAATATCGATATCTTAATTGAAGGTACTTAATAACTAAATAATTATATTTCTTACACGATTCTTACGAAGCGAGAACGTTTTCCTTCTTAATATACTTCTACTGACCCTTATACAAACAATGGTGCACAGGGTACTTCATCAAATTGATGGAACGTCAATTTGATCGTTTTTTCGATTTTTTTATATTATTTTTTTTCTTTTCCTAAGTATTTTATTTTATTTATCCTAGCATTTTAACAAATTTACAAATTTGTAATTTTTTAATTGGAATAGTGTAAGTGCTTGTTTTTTTAATCTCGTATTGGTGAATGACTTGATCTAACAGTTCCCTTATTCCTTGATCTCTCTCTCTCTCTCTCTCTCTCTCTCTGGTCTCAATCCTGCTGATTGGTCTGCAGCAACAGATGACATCTCCTTCGCCATTCCCGACTATTTCCCGAAACCCTCTTCAGCTCCTTATAAGTCGAGCCTTGATATAAATTCCCAAATATATTTTTTTTAATTTTTAAATATTGTATTTGTATATGAGAGCAAGTTATCAGTCCTGCGTTTCAAGTCCCATTCCTGGATAATATTAAATAAATATTATAGAGAAAAATCTACTGTAATGTAAGGATAAAAGGCATTGTAGACACTGGTCGAGTTTCTATATGGAACGCGAGTAATCTTGGGTAGGCATTTCATTTCTGCCTTAATAGAATGGACGCCTTTGCCTGTAATGTAAATTGATATATCATTGTCAAATAATTAAATATACGATTTTTTGTGCAGTCATGATCAAATAATTTTCAAAATCCATAAAGCGACTATTACCTTTAAATCAATGTCGAATGATTACAGTGCCATCTGGATCGTACTAAAAGGAATGACCGTTCTACATCTTCTATTTCAGAGGTAATTAGTGTGACGTATTTGGAATTAATGGGATATTATATTTGTTTGGGAATAATGCCGTCTAGATGAGAAGATGTTTACCACTGTGTTACGGAGCCGTAAGGCTTGTCAGCATTAACTTGTTTATTGCTTTAACAATTTCGTAACTTCCTATGCTTAATAAGTCGAAGGTTTACCTACTCCAGCCCACGTGCTGACACCCACAGATTGCCATACATTTGAAGGGTGCAGGGGAAAATGATCAAGACCCAATGAAAATATACATCAATTTGATTAGAAATTAATCAGCCGTTCAAGGTAATCAGTGGATGGCACAAATTTTGTCATAAATTATAAACTTAAAAATACATAACTTAATTTACATTTACTTAATTGTAATGAAACACAGGAGTAATTATATTGCCGTCATATACAATATTATGCAGTACCCTTTGCACCATTTGGTGCGGATAAAAGTAAGATAGTTGTAATATATATTATTATATACCCGAAGGATTATTGAATTAATCAGACATGAAATATAAGACTAAATTCAAATAATTTTGAGTGCTTCCAAATACTTGTTCACAAATCTGGGTTTTCTCCATGTAGGAATTATATTTACATTTGACGTCTCCACATAGATGAAGAAGAATATGGAAGTTTGGGGAAATACAGGGTTTATGACCTATTATAGGCTAGTTAAGTGATTACACACGCGCAACATTCACCATCCTACCCATTATTGATAACCACACTACTCAAATTCTCGGAAATTTTAGATATCATAGTCGTACAGGAGAAAGTTACCAACTACCAAAACGTAAAATGTTCAGGAGGGCCATTAAAGTCACTTTTACTTGCCAAGAAAATAAACATCAATGCAGTTAGTCATTTTTACCAAGTCAATATGTTATACTTAAAGTTTAAAATCCTTTGGGATTTTTTCAGGGCAATATTAAGCTAGTAAGATATCAAATAGTCAATTATCACGTTTTTGTAAAACAATGCACTTGGTCACTTTCTCCTGTATGACTTTGATATATTCATCAATTTCATGACATAGTAAATACGAGTTCACAACAGTCATCTATATTGGATTGAAAAAAGCTTTTATTTATCAGACTCTTTTTTTGGTATGATCCGAACTCTGAATTTTTTTAACTACTAGGAAATGCCTGAAAATATGATTAAATTTTTTAACGTTGATTATAATTTGCCCAGTTAATTTTATTCACAAACATTGTGAGTGTGTCCAAATACTGTATTTTCAATAGAGATGTTTTAATAAAATAAAATATTTTTTTAGCCTCTGATCGCTATGTTCCTTATCTTTACTTAGGTGAATGGGATAGTAATAGCATAAGAGTGGACTAGACGTCATTTTATCAATGAACACTGCACAAGTTTACTGTTTAATGAACCATGAAGGTCTTACAAGATGAAGAGTGGTCAGTGGCATCGCCTCACGTCTTTAATCATTTTCATCTCTATATCCGCACGATTCATCATTTGGCTATTTTTTGACGATTCGTCTTTCATACGTTTGCTCAATATTTGGATACTCTTGAAAAGAAAATAGCATACTTGCATTGATGTGGTCAACATAAGTACGAAATTATCCAATTATTTTATAAGCTTATGCATTAGCCACTATGAAGAAAAGAGAAGAAAACATTAGACAACTAATTAATATTATATGGATGATCAAATAATAAAATTCATTCATTTAAACCCTTATCCGTAACCCAATGGTGCATAGGGCACTGCATCATATAAACGCAGTGTTATCTTGATCGTTAACACATGAAAGAAAGGTGATCAGCCCTCCGCTTCCGGTACCGGTCCAAGGTAATATTGAATAAATATAAGAGTGAAAAAATCACTAATATTTCGAACCCGGGTCCTGTAGCCGAGCGTGCTGACCATTACACTACGGAGGCAGACAATTTTTTTTTCAATTAACAGTGTCAAATAATATAAAATAGAAGTTTAATAAGTATGTTAAATATTAAAATGTAATGTTCGTTTGATGAAATACTTAAATTATCTTAGGTTATTCACCGATTCCTTTATGTTTTGACAAACTGTGTATCGAATACGCTCGTGTTTCTATAGATACTTGTGACAGGTAAAAAATATTATAAACAAACTTTTCGACGACAATGGCAGTGCCATCTGCTAAACGTAGCAGCATTTCATGCATAACTAATCATTGCTTACAAGTGGAAAGCGTACTTCTTGACAGCTACTTAAAAATTTTCTTCTTCCACCATAGGATTTGTTTATTAGAAAATATGAAATAATCGCTCGAGGATAAATCTAGTGAGTATTGCAGCCAAATAACTAATAATCTGTGTTTCGTTGAGAAGTATCAAATAAAGTTTATGTGTAATATTTTATGAAAATATCATTACGAGCGTACTTATAATCCCACGTATATCACCATTTGTAGCACTTCGGAGTCGCTTAATATAAACGTAATCATAAATCAAACATTTAAATATTTAATATTTGTAATTATTACTGCGACCTCGAGGGTGAAATAATTATTCTTAAGAAGCCAGTCTATGCTTTAATGTTTCGATTTAAACGTTTTTTTCTGGCAAATTAAAAATGTTTTCACATCAGCAGAGGAAGACCGACGATAACTTGTTATAATTAAGTATATCAAATACTTGAAAATGATCAGTTCAGGAGTTGGAATAATCGGCGGGTATGTATGAGGAAATACATGAATGTGACAGAGGCGAAGATTGTTTGCAAATACAGATTGTTGTGGCTTTTTACTCTCTCGGTCTACCTCTGCGGAGAAGCAACGTTATGGTTAATTTGTTAGATTTAAAAAAATATTAATGTTTCTAATGTCTGCACTAATATTTTTTTAGTTAACCTTAATTTTATAATTTCATTAAATGTTTCGGCAGTCACTCTGTGGTTATATCTTTACATATTAAATTTAAAGTTTACTAGGTTTATATCACTGTTTGTTAAAATCTATCGTGACACATGTTTTGATGCATTTTGCATAATTTTTAAACACCGTGTTTGAACAATATACACATGAAAAAAAGCGAAATCTTTTATTCATATAAAAAATATATAATTTTTTACAGAATATATAAATATTCCGATTATTTTAGTTGATTGTATTTTTTGAATTAACAATCTGGAAGAAATTATTATTCAGTTTACGAAAATTATATTTTTAAGCTACATAATTGCAGTACATAAATTTGATTGCATATGGCGTCTTTCTTGCCCCAAATATATTTGACAATTTGACATCAACAACACAAACTAAAAGAACAATAAATCGAGAAAAGGTATCAAATACCATCCCTATCATGTATCTGAACAGAAAAACAGCAGTTATCTATGAGTCACGTCTCTGCAACAAACAATATGCTATTTGAAATAGGTTAAAGATCGTACGTACAGAGGCTTCCCTCTTAAGATGAATTACAACATTCGTAATAGGCACGCGCAGGGTTTCTGCCAAATAAGCTGAGATGCAATTTAGCGAAAACAATAATGTATTAATATGTTGCGGCGTTGACGTACTCGTAATATGAACTGACGAGGTAGATGAGCATTGTAGGAGAATTGGTGAAGGAAGAGAGAAGTAACAAGACACCAGCGCCAAGTTTCTTGTCAAACGTCCCACGCTGGACAGACCAGGGCTACGAAAAAATATATGAAAAAAAAAGATTAAAAAAACTGTTATTTTTCTTTTAAAAACTTAATCGAAAATAATTTTCAATTTAACAATATCTAAGTTTTTTTTTTAATTTATAAATAATCAATATTTATTTTTAAATGAAGTATTTGCAAAACTCTTTGTTAGAGATGTGGTTCCAAACAAAACTGAAGATAGGAAAATGTATGATTTGTCGCGAATTGTAAGAAAATATTGAAATTTAATGCTAAAGATATTTTACATACCTACACACATATATATAAACAAATAGACTCTTGAGGTCAGCTCTCTTCGTCCTTAGGTTGTAGGTCCTTCTATCATTGACGTCACCTAGGCCATTCCTTTGAATCATGTTATTTCTGTGACATCCATAAATTCTTTAGTCATCCTCTAGATTTCTTTGAAAAAAATCCATGAAGATTACCTAGTTCACAATAAATTCACAACTAACGAACTATCACGCCGCTTCCACGCAAGGGGAACAGAGAGAATAGGACACCACACCACTCTGTCTTTGCAAACATATGTACTTTGCCTCTTCATGCATCTCCTCATACAATATATTCATTTACATTTAAAAATCTGTCTTTTTATATAATCCTAATAAAGAAAATAAAAAAGTACCGATATGAATAATATAAATTGATAATATACTCGTATACAAGTAATTTTCATCTAAAATTAATTCAATATATCAATGATTGATAAAAAATATTATATTATTTTAATTTACAACGATTAATCAAGCGTGTGTCACCCTTGTCTGTCAAATAAGCACATCTTAAGACCACCGAATTATCAGCCAAGTACCAACTTGAGTTTCACTACGAGAGAGCTAGATACATCAATTTATGACGAAATGTGTAAAGATATATATCTGCTCAGTGTGTTTCCTCATTTCATTCATTAATTCAATTCATTCATAAAAACGTGAGCAAATGGATACGCTGCAAGGCCCTTGAATACGGAGCTGAGGAGGGAAAGAGACAGCAGTATGGCACCTAGTCGGTATGGGTAAGTACGAACGCCTACTACCATTACAATTTATGAGTAGATACATAGATTTTATTGTGGCTGAAAATGGAATAATTGTTATTTCTTGGAACATAAATTGTTATTTCAAATAACAACCGGTTTCGCTATTTTAAAATAAAATATATATTTTTTAATTTATTTGGTAACAGAATTTTTACTAGATCAGTGTTTTTTATATATCACAAAATTCATGGATGCTACAAAGAGAAGATATGGTTCGAAGACAGAGAAAAATATGACCTAGGTGACGTGGTCCATGACAGAAGGACCTACAACCTCAGTGCTGACCTCAGCAGTCTACAAAGAGGATAAGCTGGGGTGTAGCCAGCAAGAAGAAGAAGTGGTTCCCAAAAGTGGTGCTCCAGGGGTCCCCAGGATATTCCCGGTATCCCGGAAAATTAAAATTGATTTGGGGGTCCCTAAAAACCTCGGGGGGTTCGTTCAAGGTTTGATATAATTTTTTTTTTTTTTTAAACATTTTTATTTATATGAAATTTATTAGTTATTGTAAAGCTAATTTTAAAACGAATTTCATCAACGGTAATAATGCCATCTTCCTCACTCTTCGTATAATTTTTAATCTGGAGGAAAACACCCTACGGACAGAAAATGATCTGTTTCATGTGTCTGAAGGAGTATTCCGGGATTGTTTTACATCTTTGACAAGAGTCTTCTTGCTTACTTTTTAATTGATGTTTTTAATGTATAAGACTTAAATGTTTGATTGTAACGTATATATTGAATTTCGAAAAAAAATCTCCCATATCCATGAATTTAGAGCAAAAGACTTAATTAAAAAGTTACCACCACGATTTTTGGATGCGATACAATATAATGATGTGGTAGGGATGTAATTTTTTTTATGTAGTATCTTTTTTCATTCTGAAAATGGATGTTATTCATTATAAAATTAGTATCTTAATTCAAATACAATTAAAAGTTAAGATTGTATTAATTCTATCTAACGAATATGACATAAATACAATTTCTTGTGGTACAATCGTTTTCCAAGTTAGGGAAAAAATCCTTACATAATTTAAATTTCACTTGGTAAATACCACTATATCTCAAAATCTATTGTAGCACATATTTCGGCCCGTTCAGCATCATTATCAAAGCATTTTACTCAGCAACATCAAACGATGTTTGAAAATAATGCTAAATGCATCGAAACGCGTATCACAAAAGATTTTGAGAAATAGTACAATTTATATAAAATACAAACGGATAGATATTGCCAACAAAATTAACTGTTAAGCGATGCACTATTTGAGTATATGATTTAAATACGTGTATGTTTCAACAAACAATAAAATTGATGTATCATCACTCTTCTGAACTCCAAAAAACTATTTCTATAATATTCTGTATCTGACAGTATCTATTTATATACGATTTACGGGTACGAGATCAACAGTTCAATTAGATTTACAAAAACCATAAATTTTAGACCTGTCAGACCATTTCAATGATTCGAAAAGACCTTAGAGTAAGGAAAAGAAATATCGCTAATAGAATCAAATCTTCTCTATTCATCTGAAATAAAAAAGAGAACTAAAAACGGAATCGGCGTTTTGTATTTTCCGTCTAAAAATAGGAATAGGGTCACAATTTTGAAATCGACTCGTGAAAAAAATTCACTATATTTATAAAAAGCGCCTTTTTAAGAAGGGATAGTGCCAAAAGCTATTGTACGATGGAATCGCCCTATTTACTAAGTGATTCAATGCTGTTCAGTGGTTTTGGATAATTCACAGTGAACTTTACTCTTTAAACATTCCGGCCGCAAACTATTTATCTCATTTTCTGACAAATTGAATCCGGTAGCAATAAATAACGAACTGATATCCATTTCCTGTAACTACTGTATGTTTTTAATCAGATAATATGAATACTACTGACTAATTAATATTTTACTACAATGCGTATTGGCCTACTAAACTAGAAAAATATGAAACAAGAGGAAGTAAAAGAAAATAAATACTAAAATATTTATTTCATATCTCAACAGAGATGAAGAAGAATATGGCAGTATAGTATTTACAGGGCTTACGAGCTGGAATACGATGATAATCACTTTATACGCGAGTACATTGATCACTTATAATATATTTTTTTCACTCTAATACTTATTCAATATTACCCTGGACTGGTACCTGAAGCGGAAGGCTGATCACCTTTCCTTCATGTGTAAGTGATCGAAATAATACTGCGTTTATATGATGCAGTGCCCTATGCACCACCGGATGCGGCTAAGGGTTTGAAAATGAAAAATATTGATCATTCTACCCATTCTCAACTTTTGGAAGTTGTATTTATACTTCAAACGAAGACTTCCTTCACATGCTAGTTGTTAGCACCATCTATTGTTAAGTAAGTTTAATTACCAGAGACCTTTATGAAATATGGTATTCTTCTCCATCTGCGTTTGTTGAGATATCAATATATGTATAAAAAACACCTACATATGTCGACAAACCCAGATTTCTGAACAAACATTTGAATACTATAAATCCTGTATTTATGATTGAAATTATAATTGAACTAACTGAACAAACTAACCAATTATTACGCCGCTTTCCCGTAGATATAGGCGGAGAGAATAGAACGCCGCACCAATATGTCTTTGCAAACACAATTTTCGCCTCTTTCTCAAATTTTCGTTAGACTTAACGAATCACTCTCCTGACAAATATGTGAAATTATATTTTTAAGCACATGGTGACCTTCAATGAATAAGGGGTGTACATAAGGGTTGAACATCTCTCTTATGCCTTTATTGTACAGATTTGTACCAGGGCCATAGAATACGTCTATATGGCAGCCAATATATATTTGGTATATATATTTTTCTATCAGTCGAATCATTTTGCAATAACTCCTTATAAAAGCGTGTTTATGTTTTAACCATTCATGGTTGTGTTCCAAATAATTACCAACGATTTAAACACGAAAATGCATTTCAGTTTCATTAAATTTTAATTGGGAACTAACCAACTTTACTCCGTTCTAAAGACGTGGTGTCATTTGAATGCACGAACATTGAATTTACTATGAAGTGTAAGCAGTGAGCATTCACCATGATGTCATTTATCACGATCACGATTTAGTTTATCCATTCGTTTTACGGATATTTCATTTTATTTTTCTGTCGAAATAAAAGTAGATAACTATATTACAAAACCAATTAACAAAGTAATCAACCATCTTCTTCTTGTAATCCTTATCTGCACTTTTTTTAACCCGCAAAGCGTCTATTTTAGATGCTTGTCTGTACGTAGGATAGTAAGGATAAGGAAGGTAAATGTGAAAATTACATCACAAATACCCAGACCAATTGAAAATAAATATTTCTTGAATTCATTTTGCAATTGGCGCAGTCGAGCGTCTACTCAACTACATAGGGCATAGCATCGTATAAACGCAGCGTTATCTTGATCGTTAACACATGAAGGAAAGGTGATCACTCTTGCACTTCAGGGACCAGTATTGGATAATATTAAATAAATATTTTTGTGTAAGAAGCACTAATATTTATCTTCACTCCCCTCCCCCTGGGAATCAAACCCGGGACCTCCAGCACATTAAATATATTTTTCATTATAATCATTACGTAGTGTATCTTTTGTAGGGTATATTTTTTTATATTTAAAATTTACAATATATTACATTGTATCTCGAACTGATAAAGTGATTAATTTGTATCGCTAATTTATTGCACAGAAGCAAACGAAAGCTATCGTATTTATCAGCAGAGGCTCGCTAATAAACTGGACAGACCTCTTTGCCCGATCATAACGCATTGCGCACAGTGGGAGCCAAGAACGGTTTCCGCGGAGCTAGGCACGTGTATGGGGCATATTATTTATTCAGTTGACAGGAATATATTAAAAGGTGAGTATTAAATTATTACAAAAAACGCCACTTAAATTATTGCTTGTCTTATCCTTAATTGCTTGCGATCAAAACATCTCGATTTAAGTATTTACTCAAATTACCGATATTAATTTTAAAACTAAGTAATTAATGGATCTTATTTGTAAAGGGACATCCAAACGAAGTATTTTCATGGATATTTGTTTTATATTATATCGCATATTTATTTTAAAGGGACACTGAAGCGTAGTTTTTTCATGGATATTTATTTTACATTTTACTGCTTTTTTTTCAAATGGACATCGAAATGTAGTATTTTCATGGATATTTATTTTACCATGACCTCTTTTTACGAAAAATGTGTAGATATTTTTATTTTTATGTACAGCGTGTAGAACTTTAAAAATTGAAATGAATTGAGATTAAAATTTTAACCAATTTTAAGGCTAACATTTTTCGTACTTTTTTTCCTAAAAGTATATTATTAAAAAATAAAGAATTAATGGTAAATGAGATACATTAGAAAAAAGCTCCTAATAGTACGTTTTATTTATATTAATTTTTAGCTGAACCCAGCTTTCCTACAAGCAGAATAAAATGTTTATTGTAAGTACTAGCATTTATCATGGTGATGATGGAGAATAAGATTTTATTACTAGATTCTTTTAGAATTCTGTGCCACAATTAGTACGAGTACAATCATTTCATAGTTTATGTAAGTCACCATTTAAAAAACCGCTCTCAAATAATAATTCCACTTTTTTTTGTTTAATACGAGTAGGTCATCTTTGAAATATATACAGATTACTATAATAATTATTCAAATGATATTTTTAATGGAAATCTATTAAACTCAAAATTAATGCCAGTCAATAAAATAAAGGGTTTAAGGGTATAGCAATAAAAGCAGTGATATAACAAGTATTTTAATGAGTACCTACTATTTTTGATTTCTAAAATATTGAAAGTATAAAATTATTTTTTTTTTAAATCTTTGTACATATTTTTATTTAAATCGGTTCCCATGATAGTTGACGATTCGGAACAACATGAAACTTAAGATTGATAGGCAAACCTTTTTCAATGTCGCCATCTTTGTAAAAATATCACATCGAGATTATGTTTATTGATTCGAGAACTATGTACTCGTGTAATATACGAAGGCGACGCTAGTTATAAACGACATCTGACAACCGAGCGACGAAAAAAATTGATTAAAATATTTGATTGTTTCAATATCTTCGATCAAATTTAAATAAGCTTCAAACAAGATCGAGACACGTGCAGGAATATCTCCTATTGATTAATTATAACAGATAAATAGCTTATCTTCAAGTGCAGTGTAGAGGTGTGAGCTTTTCTAGTTATAAAATAATTCGGATGCGTTTGGACTTTATAATTGGTGAAACAATACGATAAAAAATCAAACTTTAAATTGGGAATAAGACAAGATAACGAAACATCACGATGACCATTATTCACCGTAATTTAATTCGGTTAATAAATAAAAAAATATATTTAATAAAGCCTACTGACAGTTTTTATCAGATAATTAACATTTTCTCGTATCTTTGACAAGTACTTAAATATTGATTATTTTTCTTCCATCTTCACAGCAACCTACATCGATCCTCGTACTTATGAAACAATCATCTTTCTCCATGTTCGCTCTCTAGGTGGAACATATAGCCAACACGAGACGTCTCCAAGTCACTCTATCACGACCATCTCCTTGGCTTTCTCCCAGGTCAGTCCAGCATCCTAAAGTTCCACTGAGTATAGTCGGTGAATGGTCGTCAGCAGTCTTCCGGGGCGCCGGAATCCTCGGGGTTAGAAGAGACATGGGAGGTTAATGCTCTCAGATGGCATTCTAAGAACATGTACCAACCATGTAGATACATCTTCTCCTTTGGGTCTTCCATTATGAGGGGCTGTTGAGTTTTTGCTGTTCTGGCTGTTGTGCTTACAGAGGGACTTACACTTATGATTGACCATATTTTTATGTTTGTTACTAATAATTTAAAATATATATTTAAAAAGTTATTAAATGAACTACATACATATTATCCAAGAAAAAAAGGAGAAGAAAAAAAATTATAAACATATACTGCATCAGCAACATGTGTTCATACGGAAATATGCTTTGAGGAATGTCACTTTTTCGTAATATACCCTGTGTGTTCAACCTTGCGTGCCATCTCTATTGTGATTGTTAAGACAAAGTGTCAGAATCGTGCCATGAGCCGATAACAAAAACCTGATTTTTATGGCGAAGCGTTTGATAAAAACTACATTTATTGGCCGAGTGCCGTAGCGGTCCGAACTAACAGCGTCCCATACATTATATTGTATATAACGTACATTCATGGCACGTGCGATCTCATAAGTACGATTGAAAAAATACTTTTTTTTAAACAGGACAATGATTTGGTCACGAATTATTAAAGCAATTTAATTTTTACTTCTTAAATGATAAAACAAATGTTAAAAATTTTAAGTATCATATTATCGTTGTGATGACATAGTAGGAATATTTTTTTGGATATAAAAAAAACATTGATAACTTTGTTGTATGATAATAAAAAAAATCTTTAAAATTTTTATTTTTATACAAATGTTAAATCATAATAATTTTATTTTAATGACCTGATGATGGAATGATTTTCCGCAACCGGTAGACACGAATAAGTGTTTATTAAAGAGGTATTACACAATTTGAACACTGGATAATAAGGAGAGTGTTGTATTATAATTCTACACACATATCGCTCACTACTTTCAATAACATCATAAATCAAAAATCTTCAATTTTCAGTTGTGCATGGTTTCAGAATACCCAAAAAATGTACTAAATCCCAGCAAAAGAGGCATATTTTTAACTTAATATTTACCCGCTACAGGGCAGAAAATGTTGTTTTTGCATTTTGAAGAAAATGTATTGTTTAATTTTTTTTAAAATACTAAATATTTTTAAAATGGAGAAAAAACCTTCAGGTTTTACTAAAAAAATATCTGTTGCACAGTTAAAAGTTCAATAAGTGGCTTGATATTTATTTTTAATACATTGCGTTAAATTTTAAACTTTAAAAACGTTCTCCTGAAAAATCAAGTTTTTTGATTTATGACGTTCTTGAAAGTAGTGAGCGATATGTCACATAAAGATTTTTTGTGAATAATTGATTTATATGTGTCATTTTATCTGTATGTAATATCAGTCAATTAGCTGAGAATATATTTTGATAGTTCTACACATGTTTCTCACGTTCCAATCGCGCATGAAAAATTTAAATATATGGGACACTAATTTGTAGTTAGGACCACCACGAAAACGCACGTGCCATCTCGAGCTTTTTATCTATTAACGTGTTAAATCACTTCATTTTTAAAAGATGCACGAATTCTCGTATTAAATGGAAACATATTTTATATGTATTTTTTTAAATTCCAGTTTACAAAGAAAAGATTTTACATTCTTTATTGTTAAAAAAAAATACATAAATTCCTAAAAAGATAAACTTAAAACAAATGACAACGCATTATAGAGAAATAAAGTTTGTGTGAATAGAAATTTCAATTTTGAAGTTCAACATTTTTTTTTAAATGTGATATTAATAGAAGCAAAGGTAGACCAAAGAATGATCAATCATTTAAAATACTTTTGTAATATTAAGTCAGGAGTTGGAATAATCAACGGGTGTGTATATATGAGGAGATGCATGAATGTGGAAGAGGCGAAGATTATTTGCAAAGACGGATCGATATGGCGTGATGATCTTTGGTAAGGCTGTTTTATTATTTTAAGTTTGAAATTTAAATCACGTTTTTCATAAATAATAAATTGACTTTTTTCAGATAGTATTGTAAAATTTCTTATACTTTGATACAAGCGTTACTACAAGACGTTTCAATTGACTTACGATACTAGCTAATAAAGCAATTATTCATTAGTTTGGAAGAAAAATAAGAAGTTTAAAACGGAAACAGTTTAGATTTGGGAGTGGTTGACATTTGATTGACCTTACCTACAATATATGCATTAGTTAACGACTGCATGCAATATAATATAGAGCCGATGATGGCATCTAACAAGGAAGTATCGGGATTAGTATACTATAACAAAAAATACCCATTGAATGTTTTGTGGTTAAGTTTGTATGCCCTCAATTTTATATTAAATCATACTGAATCAAAGGAAAAACCCTATAGTAATTATTTATTATTAATTCACTATGATTTCTGACCCCTGCCATATACAATGTTGAATAGGGACCGTATCAAAGGATGAATGGTAATGTAATTGTTAAATATATAAAGACAAGCTAATAAAGCACCAAATTCTTGGATTTAGAAGAAGAATATAACAATTTCACGGGTTACAGATGATGCAAGTGAAAGAGTTCAACCTGAATGATATTTTTGCTCATAATTGCAAACCCGTACTCGTACAAGCTCATGTACCATACGTTGGATACTGTAAAAGCCTCCTTTAGATGAAGGAAATTGGCAATTTTTACGTCATCAATAAGCATCACTGACGTAAACCGTTGTTTTATTGGCAATAAATAATCCGTTTTACTAACCGTTTCTGGTGACCTTTAAGTGCATATATATATATATATATATATATATATATATATATATATATATATATATATATATATATATATATATATATATATATATATATATATATATATATATATATATATATATATATATATATATATATATATATATATACATATATATATATATATATATATATACATATATATATATATATATATATATATATATATATATATATATATATATATATATATATATATATATATATATATATATATATATATATATATATATATATAAATATATATATATATATATATATATATATATATTTATATATATATATAAATATATTTATATATATATAAATAAATATATATATATATATATATATATATATATATATATATATATATATATATATATAAATATATATATATATAAATATGTATATATATATATATATATATATATATATATATATATATATATATATATATATATATATATATATATATATATATATATTTATATATATATTTTTTTTTTTTTTTATTTTAATGAAGGATATTTTACCGTTCACAAAATAAGGTTTACACAGAATATCGGCTTTTTAAATTAAACTTAACTAATGCACCGATAAAAGATGTGTAATCTTAAATTTTATCATGTTTGCAGACTTTGGTGTGTAAACAATTCGTACCTACTCAAGACCAGTAATACACGTGAACGTGCGTACAATATCTGATCCTTGCACTGAATATTAAGTTGCACACAGATTGAAGTGTGTACTTTGAACTTCTATCAAGACCTTAGCGGGGAATAAAGACATTTAGAGGCGGGTATCTTTACCGGTCGGTTTGACCAGAAAACGCAATTAAATGAACAGAGGTGTAAACCACACTACAAGATAAAGGCACGAGATTTAGAGTCAAAGATCGCAGCTTTGGCAGCCCAATGCATTCCAAACTTTCATCGTAGCAAATTAGTACCCCGAATATAATGTATTTAAAAAATATATATAAAAAAAAAACAAATAAAAATTAAATTTTACTGTGAGATTTCTTAATATTTTTTCAAAATATTTTTATTATTTCCTAAAACAATGCGTTTAAAAATACAACGATGAAATTAGATATTGAGATTTCATAATAATTTTTTGAATATATTTTTATTATATTAAAAAAAAGCGATTAAATACAACGATGAAATCAGATAGTGAGATTTCTTGATATTTTTCTCAATATATTTTTATTGTGTTCTTAAAAAATACGATAAAAAATAAAACGATGACATGAAATAAAAAAAAATTCATTATATTTTTATTACATTGTTACAATTAGGGTAGTTAGTCAAACAATGTTATAGAAATATAGATCAATCGATCGCTATGGATGTTCCTCGACAGACAAGGAGGAAGACCATAGGATTCATGGATGCTGCAGAACGAAAATATGATTCGAAGTCATGGCCTAGGTGACGTTGACCATGATAAATAGATCTACAACCTGAGGATGAAGAGAGCTGAACCTAACAGTTTACAAAAACGATTAGTTGGGATGGAATCAGGAAGAAGGAAGTTTTTTAACTAACTATGTTAGTTTTCGTAAGTCAGATAAATATTTCGGTTGTTAATACTAATTAACTAATTCAACATACCAACCATCACGTCACTACCCCGCAGGGGTAAGCACTTTGAAATTTTAAACATTATTCGCCTCTTCCACTTTTCATGGAATTATCTAACCTCCAAGTGCCTCTAAAATTAATCTACGATCTTATGCAACTCCGCTGATTATATCCTTATTTAGGATATATTTTTAAAATAAGCCTATTCCTATTTATGAGTGGGTTTACTCGGTATGACTGAACCTACTATAATTTTATGTAATTCTCGACTGAAAAATTGTAAGCCAAACACTCCCTAACACTGACCTTAAGGCACTGGTTTATACAATTTAGGCTGCAAGGCCTTTCTACCTAGGCATCCAGGCAGAGTAGCATCTATTACCTTCTTCGTTTGTTTCATCCAGCATACAAGGTAGCGAACACGTGACCTAGCGCCTGTAACTCTCCTTTGGACATTAAATTTTTCCATATGTTCTTTCCTCCAACGTATTACACCTTTAGTTTTGGCTTATATTAATGAGATAATAAGTCCGAAAATCCAACAGAATACATTATTTAACACACAACTCCTTCAATCATATTTTCAAAAGTTATGTGAATGTCTTACATATAACTCCTTCCATTCGCATATTTATCTACTAATAAATTGACAATTTGGAAATCGTATAATGTAATACTCACCAAACATACAGTTAAACTTCTCAAAAAAACATGTTAATATCAAGAACACTGTAATAATAAAACTCATCCGTATATCATATTAACCCAAACGCGCCATAATTTACTACAATTATTTCACTAATGCGCGTTAAATTATTATTATTGTGGTTTTAAATCGGAAAATAATAAATTATACAGAACATAAAATCGCGTATAAAAAAAGACATAATTTTACCCGTTAGCATATCAAAATTAACAATCCCCTTGACCTTTTCAGCAAACTGTTATGATTAGTTAAGGAAAAAAATGTATTGTACCAGAACGAATACATTAATAAAAGTCACGTTGTTTGAGTTTTATATTATTTATTGTATTTACTACATTTACGTTAGCCTATTTTACAAAACAATTACATACATTTTAACATCTCAATCGTTATTTGAAATGTATGGATTTATCGTTGATAAGTAAAATAAAATAACCTTTTAATATCAAAATGAGTCACGAATTAATATAGTATAAACTGATATTTAATTTTCATGACTTAATTCAATACAATTACAATACCTGCATAACGTAAGTGCGATGAAAACATAAACTTGTCGAATCGATCAATAAATCGTTATATTTTTTTGTTTGTTACTCTTCTCGGTTATAAATAATAAAATAGATGAGTATGGTATTTAAAAAAAACAATGGATTTAATTTTTATTCTACCTTGTAGTATAATTTCAAAATATCTGTATAAAATATAAATGGAAGAGAAGTATGTAGTTGGCAAAATAAGGATGAAAGTAGACTGAATAAAGTCGAAATACATTTTCTCAGACGAATGTGCGGCAAAACGATGTATGATAGATGTTGGAATGGTGATAAAAGGAAAGAATGCAGGGTTGATAAAATTAAGAAAGGTGTGATGAGATAGTTTGGCCACGTAAATCGAATGAGTAAAGAAATGATATGCCAAATATAGTTGGTATTCGAAGCAGAATAAGACCGATAAAACTTGGCAAGATCAAGTATTTCAAACATTTGAAAGTGGTCAGATCAGGAGCCGGAATAATCGGCGTTTATGTATAAGATGATGAATGAATGTGGAAGTGGCGATGATTGTGTGCAAAGACATATTAGTGAACCGTTTTATTCTCTCTGCCTACCCATGCGGGGAAGCGACGTGATGGTTGATAAGTTAGTTTTTAATATGTAAATTATATGGTTAAATTGTTTTTTATTAGTTTTTTTTTATATATATAAATTATCGGGTTAAATTGAATTGGATTAGTTAGTTTTTTTTATAGAATAATATATATAAAATGCTTTAATTTAAAATGCTTGGAATATCTTGTAAAAATTAACCAATACATTTAATTATCCTAATTTACAAGTTTTATAATTGAATCACTCGTCTTAGTTCAGTTTTATATTTCTTACTGGGTGGTTAAAAAAAGGGTTAAAAAATTTAAAATAAGATAATATTACTGTACCGGAAACGATAATTGAGAATCACAGGGGGATATCGTGTGTATGGGATATAACCTTAGTGGCCGAATTAGATTGTATCTCGACCTTTATTTTTGTGTAATCTGATCATTCAAAATGCTCACCCCATCTGGTTTGTCGACCGAAATGCACCTCTCCGCCGTAATAAATTACGGGTTATTTCACTGTACACTCTGATATGTCCCTTTGTTCCCGCCCAACTATGTATCTTAGTATTTCTGTATAATTTATTGCTAAACTGATCGTTTGAACAACTTGCATGTTTAGTTTAAATCATTGTTTCAACATTACGATATTTTTAGATACTTAACATGATATTTTACTTGATTGATTTTTAAATCAAACACAGCTTTTTTGAGTCTACTAAGTTGTATTTTATTGTTAAAAAAAACACAAAAAATTAATATTGTGACAATTGTTTCGCTTAGTTACGGCATTTTCAAACGAATAACATTCGTTTGAAAATGCCAAAATGCAAAGGAATCAAAAATTAATAATTCTACGTCATAAATCAAGATATCCTATATTACCTTATGTTTCAATTTTATGCGATTGTAGTGGGAAACTGTTAAAAATATGTCGTATCTATTTGTAATCTACATGTATTTAAAAAAAACCTTCAATTCATTTTTTAAAATGTCCCTGATCATCAGAGGTAAAAGATGTGTAGGTAGGTACTTACTTAAATATTATTTCTAATAGTTCCAGATATTTAAACTTAAAATCGTCTGAAAGTCGATTAGTTTACTGTAATCCAACAGTTAAACCATGTATACATACGTATATGGCCTCATCTTGCCTACATAATCCGCGAGTTAACGCTTAGTATTATAAACCTGAACTGTACTGAACAAATAAAAGTTAAGGCTACATTTTAGGTCTAAAAATGTCACCTGTCACGTGACGCTATTCATTGGAGGCTGCTTTAGACTGTTTTTATTTGTCCTGTCAGGAATAGAATGAAACTACACAAATCATTGCCTTCAGTACGTCACATTCATTCATAAACCTTAACTGGTGCAGCTTATTTTAATTAATCACGATATAGAACGAAATATTTCACAGTATTGTGAACGGACGTTTAAAAATGCATACATAAAATTAACAAAATATCGTTTCAAAAATATCACTTCTGTTAAAGTGGATACGATATTACAATAATGAAAATAAAGATACTTTAGATATTTAAAGATTTTCATACAACATTTCACTTGCTGGAAAAATCCATTAAAAATAAAAATGGTAAAAAACTAACTGTTAGTTTTATTTTACAAACAATATTTTTTTTCATTTCATTCAATTTGTGACCGATTGAAGTATGCAAATAAACATAATAGAATAGTTTCAAAGGATTAATGTATTATGCTGGTTAGAAAAAAAGTACCAAAAACTAAAATTGGAAAAAAACGAACTTTGATTATATTTTATAAAAAATATTTTCATTTCATAAATTTGAGACCGATTGAAGTGCGCAAATATACAAAATAAAATAGTTTGAACGGATTTATGTATTTCACTGGTTGGAAAAAGTACCAAAATTAAAAATGGTTAAAAATGAAGTTTGATTTTGATTTTATACAGATTATTATTTTCATTTCATTCAATCGATTGGAGTATGCAAAATATACAAAATAGTTTGAACGGATTTATGTGTTTCACTGAATGCGTTAGATATTCATGAGCGTTCGAAGGTTAATAATCTTAATTGATTGCCAAAGAAATCCTATTTGCATGATTTTATCGCGGCGATCATGCAGTAGAACAATTAAATAGTTGCAAAGCTTTGCGAACTTCCTGGTTCATAAACATGATAGGCCTGTTTCTCTTATCCTGTCACTTGTCCGAACTTTGTATTAGCATAGCCATGCAGGTAGTGATTAAAGAGCAGGCGTTGATACCATTCCAATGCATCTAAATATTTTTATCTATTCTATCAGGCACAGGATGATTCAGCCTACGGATAATAAATCAATATATCGTAGTCATACAGGAGAAAGTGACCAAGTGCATTGTTTTACAAAAACGTAATCATTGACTATTTGATATCTTACTAGCTTAATATTGCCCTGAAAAAATCCCAAAGGATTTTAAACTTGTTAGTATAGTATATTGACTTGTTAAAAATGACTAACTGCATTGGTGTCTATTTTCTTGCCAAGCAAAAGTCACTTAAATAGCTCTCCTGAGCATTTTACGTTTTGGTAGTTGGTCACTTTCTCCTGTACGACCACGATATATTATAGGTGTCTTAACTCCTGTATGGTTAGAAGTCATCTTTTTACATCTAAAAACAATAGATGCTATCTCAAAATGAGACCTGTAAAAAAGTGTATTTTGTTTAAATGTCTCATAATATAAATATCAACACAGAATGTAAAATTCTTGTCATTGAATAATTAATTAAGCTACAATTTTAACAGTTTATAAATCCTCAACATAAATGTGGAAGAATATGGAAGTCAGAGTATTTTCAGGGCTTACGACCCGTTATAGGCTGGTTTAAATGATCACTTTATACACGTGTAACATTGACTTTTCTACCAATGATTGACAAACACACTATTTAAATTTTCTGAACTGGTATACATCATATAATTCACAGGTCGTTTTATGTGTGTGTTCGCCACAGTATCTATGGTTGATTTGAGTAAGCTTATTATTTTGCACAGACCCTTATATTTTAACGTGTGCAATAAATAGCCTTACAGAATTATTTTACATATTGAGAGACACCTGAATACGTGGTTTATATTTTTATGAGGCTTATAATTATAATTTTCATAATTGGCGTGAACAGTTTTAAATGATCAAAACCTTAAATATAACAAAGTACCGAATTATTTTAAAGAAGTCGTTATTGAATTCGGATTTTATATTCAATCGCCCATGTCTAACGCAAACAGTTGTCAGGAATAATATTTATAATTGAACACGAAATAATAAATCCGTGACTCATCGAATTCATTCGCTTTATAAATGGAAATTTTGCATAAAAATAAAAACAGAATTTAATTTATTGAGGATGCAATTTAGAACTTATAACGAACGTTATACAAAAAAAGGTTGATGATTTTTATACGCTAATCTATTGTCTGCTTCATATAATTTAGCCCATATAAGGCGTGTCATTTATTAAAAATATACATAAGTTCTCGAGAAAAAGAGAACCTAAATTTTATTGATGTAATAATAACCTTACCTGAAGCGAACAGTTTAGATCAGTACATCCAAACACAGTGTATTCAATTTAATAGCATATAAGACATGTTAGGAATAGTAAAGTACGTATTACCGATCAAAACTTATACCACAAACATTTTTATATCTTATAATATTCTTCTTCTTATTCTTCTTTTTCTAGATCCCAAGGATCTGTTTGTGCCTCCGCTTGTAGCTCTTGGGATGTTGACTCCCAGCTAACTTTCCACCTTTTTGGAGGTCTGCCTGGGGTCTGCGTCCTTCAGGGATTCCTTGAAGGGCGATACGTGGAAGTCTGTCATCTGACATTCTGTTTACATGATCATTCCAGTATCCACTTCGTTGTCATCCCCACCTCACGATATCCTCCGTCTTACACATGCTCCGGATGTCGGTATTTCTTATTCGGTCTCGCAATGTATTATTTTTTTTAATAATATTAATTTCATTAATTATATCGGACTCTGGATTATTCACCCTACGGATGAGATAAATTTAAGTGCATAAAAGTGATCGCCTAAGCCAGCCAAATTCTAGGTTGTAAGCCCTGGGATGCTGAGACCACCATATTCTTTTGATTAAAAAACGATAAATGCTTTGTCTCAATTCGAGACATCTTTAACAAAGAATATTAAATTGTCATTATGAACGTACATTGGTAAGTACTCGTATAATCTCAATGGAAATTCTTTAAGATAAAAAAATATATCGTAGTCGTACAGTAAAAAGTGACCAACGAACAAAACGTAAAATGTTCAGGAGGGCCATTTGAGTCACTTTTTCTTGGCAAGAAAATAAACATCGATACAGTTAGTCATTTTTAAGTCAATAAATTATACTTTCAAGTTTAAAATCGTATTGGGATTTTTTCAGGGCAATATTAAGCTAGTAAGATATCAAATAGTCAATAATCACGTTTTTGTAAATAAAAATGCACTTTTTCACTTTCTCCTGTATGACTTCGATGTACATATATGGTAAATATAATGAATTTGAGCAATGTGTGGACTATTTAACAAAATTGTTTCGATTATTGGATTCACGCCGCGAATAAAACATATTGCATACGTAACACTGTATATTATAAATATACACGTTTAAAAATATTAACTAACAGGGGAACAGGAATACAGAGGAGATCGCGATCCAAGCGGTACGTGTCCTTGGCTTATCAGTGAGAAATAGCCCGTAATTGCTTATCAATGGTGCATATACCAGAATGTCCCGAGGCTAGACTTACATATTATACTGTAGTCAAGGAAATCAGTAAATCAGCCTGTGTTATGGAGGATAATCAAAACGTCTTGTTTGTATTCGGAAAGCAAACTAGCGAGAACGAGAAGGTCAGGTCGGTTAGTTATTTACATATTGACACTTTATAGGACATCAATTAGTATATCTCAAATTGCAAATATTCATTTTTTCTGGGAAAAGCAGCCATTAAGAAAGCGGAAAAGGATTTCTCGAGATGGCTTTTAAAGACATATCCAAAGGCATATATTTTTAATTATACTTGTGATCATTTTATGAAGAAAAACTTTTTGATGTGGTAAGTTTGATTAAAGCGATTAAAGACCATTTTTTGCACTTCGCTATCCTTTATTTTTGGTTTCAATTTTACTTACAATCCTGTTTTGTCTTGTTTATTTTCTGTTATTATTCGAAATAAGTGTATAAGATACTTTTACTGAATTCGAGTGAACTTTTTATTCACTATATTTTTGTCACATTTATTTTTTACTTTACTTAGAATTTTTTTTAATTCCAATATTATGTTTCTTTTATCCTTAATTTGCTGTATTTACGTTTATTTATCGTTTTAACCTGAATTTAACGTCTCACTTATTTTATTATTTTTATATTCTTTACGCCTCCGTAGTGTAATGGTCAGCACGCTCGGCTACCGTTCTGGAGGACCCGGGTTCGATTCCCAGGGGGATTAAAATAAATAAGAGTGAATTTTTCACTTTAATATTTATTCAATATTACCCTGGACTGGTACCTGAAGCGGAGGGCTGATCACCTTTCCTTCATGTGTAAACGATCAAGATAACACTGCGTTTATATGACGCAGTGCCCTATGCACCATTGGGGTGCGGATAAGGGTTTTATTATTATTATTATATATTCTTTACACTTTAATCAACACCTTCCTTCATATCCAATAGTGCGAAGTATTAACATTACATCGTATTGCCGTAGTGCTATCTTGATCATTACTTAAACAAAGGCAGGATCCAGATCCAGGTCACTATAATTCATTTTTACCCACCTGCCCTGGAAATCTATGGAATCTTGAAGCCTCCAACGGTAAATAAACGTAAATTGTAAATATAAAACGTTAACGTAAACGATTTAAAATGAAAACGCAGATAAATGCGCTAACCATTACTCTTCAATCTAGTAATACGTTTTTTTACTATGTATTATGTTTTTAAACACCTTATAATAAATACTTTTTTTTTGTCAGAAAATGATAAATGCTAATTACTCATGGGAATATTATGTACGGTACTAACCGTCCGCCTCCGTAGTGTAATAGTCAGCATGCTCGCCTACCGTTCTGGAGGTCCCGGGTTCGATTCCCAGGGTGGTTTAATAAATATAAGTGATTTTTTCACTCTAATATTTATTCAATATTACACTGGACTGGTACCTGAAGTGGAGGGCTGATCACCTTTCCTTCATGTGTAATCAATCGATCGAGATAACACTGCGTTTATATGAAGCAGTGCCCTATGCACCATTGGGGTGCGGTAAGGGATTATTACTTACCCATTATGTATGCTGCATTGAAAAAACAAATACTGAAATCATTAAAGTTAAAAGGGACATTATTGCATAAACTGCATCCATGTCAAGAACGGCTAAAGTTCATCCAAGATAAGGTCAATTTAGCAAATGACCGAGAAATTCAACCGACCAGATTATCCTAATGCATATAGTACCTATCTCGGTAGAGTGCCTACCTATTCGTCCACTTAACTTGATCAAATGCATACATTAGCGAGAAAAATTATTGTATACTGCCGTGTAATTATTTGCACATTCCGCGTTCACGTAATCGCTCCGCAATGATTCTATGGTGTGAACGACAGTTTACACGAGCTCATCTATGTTCAAGCTCAAGAAACCATTTTTTTCAAATTGACATCTCAACATAGACGAAGAAGAATTACTATTCCTCTATGTTGATGTTTGTCCGCCTCCGTAGAGTAATGGTCAGCACGCTCGACTAACGTTCTGGAGGTCCCGGGTTCTATTCCCAGGGGGGGTTGAAATAAATATAAATGATTTTATCGCACTAATTTTTATTCAATATTACCCTTGACTGGTACCTGAAGCGGAGGGCTGATCACCTTTCCTTCAATTGTTTACGATCGAGATAACACTGCGTTTATATTATGTAGTGCCCTATGCACCATTGAGGTGCGGATGAGGATGTAAAGATGTAAATATGTCAAAAAAATCATGTAAAAAATTAACCTTAAATGGAGATAATCCATATTTCTGAACTAGTATTTGGGCACACGTTAAAAATGTTGTAGGTAAATCAACTGGTCGAATTATAAGGTAGAATGAAATATTTAATCATGTTTTAAGCGTTTCTCATGTATGTAAACATAATCAAGGATTCAGCCCTCACACACAAATGGAAGAGTTTTTGCTCAACAAAAAACTTATTTCGTCTCACCAATAGATGTCTCTAGTGAAATTCTTGTGATTTAAGTACAATGTTTCAAAATTGGAGCATACATATATAGAACTTTCAAGAATTTGAGTAGTGTGGTTGTCCATCATGGGTAAAATTGGTGAATGTTACACGTAAATAAAATGATCACCTTAACCAGCCTATGACGGTCGTAAGCCCCGTAAATGCCCATACGTTCATAATCTTCTTCACCTTTGTTGAGATGTCAACAAATAATATGAAAAATAACTCCTATAATTAGAGATAATCCAGTTTTGTGAACAAGTATTTGGACACACTTCAAATGTTGTGAATTCTTCAGTTTGATTGAAACGTTTACAAGAGAAAAATATAAAAAGGCCTGTCAAGATTTCACATGTATGGTACATACTCGTATTGTACATTTTTTTATTAATTTGAAGTCATGACACTTATGCTATAAATATAAACAAATAAAGTACGTGATTTTTACAAAAATAGGTTATATTTAATATTGAATCCAAATTGCCAGTTACTTCACGGTTTAGTTTCCTTTTTGCTTTGTACGCTTAAGGTCATGGGCAGCATTGCATACTTACCGTTTTCACACGTGTGCGCTAGTAACCAAGTGTATTTTTAGAGAATAGGATTGTAAATTAAATATACCACCTCTATAATACCTGCACGTTTATATTTTTCATTTATAGGCCTCGCACATTTCGTTTTCCCAAAAAAATATACAAATATATCAAACTGTAACATTTTGCGTGTCCAAATACTTGTTCACAAAATCTGGATTATTTCCAATTACAGGAGTTATTTTCATATTATCGTCAGCCCCGTAAATGCCCAGACTTCAATATTCTTCTTCGTCTTTGATGAGATGTCAAAAAATATTATCAAACTGTCTTAAATCCAGTCTTTAGCTTTGATACATTTTAAAAATGTGAATTTTTTATAGTTTTTTTTATAAAAAATTATGACAGTCATAGTAATTCCACAGAAATATTTAACTTTGCCGATGTATGTATGTATGTATATTTTTCTCACCGTATACGAAACATTCCTAAAAAAATACATTGTATAATCCCATTAAATCAAATAATCAAACGATTTATAATAAGGAGAGTGTTAAACAACATAATTTAAATATATTACTACTACTTACTCATATCCGCATCCAATGGTGCATAGGGCACTGCATCGTATTGACGGAGTGTTATCTTGATCGTTATTAGAAAGAAGACAGGGTGATCACTCCTGCACGACCAGGGTAATATGAAATAAATTGAAGAGTGTAAAATCACTAATATTTATTTTCACCCTCCACCCTAGAAATCAAACCCGGAACCTCTAGCGCATTAGTTAAACACGCTAATTATTACACCACGGAGGCTGACAAACCTATAAATATGCTCAATATAACAAACAAACCAAAAAAAATATTATCGTACGTTTTCATATCTTAAATATGCCTAGTAGGTATTCATTTTAGTGAAACAAAAGGAACAAACTCCCAAAAAATGCCTCAGGTGCCAATAAAAAATAATTACACGTTTTATTTCACACTTTTTTTATGTTCGTTAATGAAGATCGAGAATCCCTCCGCATTTTATGCCAGGAAATCACTTTATACTTATCAAGTTGTTAAATTATTACCGACCAGAATCAACAGGTCGCTGTCAAATAATTTGACTAAGCTCGTAAAACTAACAAGTTGTATTCTACAGTTGTATCTTTAATTTGCACGCTTATATATCTAAGTTGTGGAGCTTAAGTTATATACGACTGACTGCCAGAAATCGGATATTCTCAAACCATCGTAATAAAGCTTCAATAATTTATATATTGAGGAATACGACGTCTCAAGGGAGACCGCGAAACTTCACAAAGATTTTCCTCATAGTAAAATAGTTAATATGCCTATTGAATTTTTAAAACATACTTTAGTTTTATTTGAATAAAAAAAAAATGTGCAGATTCTGTATTTACATTATCGCGTGATCCGGCTCAGCGAAGCCATCTTGCATGGTATTTCTATAACAAAGCAATGTTAGATGTTAAGAAAATTTAATCAATTTAGTATTTAATTAATTAGTGAAAGGAATGAAATTGAGTTTTTACAAATGAAAATCACATTTTATTGCAAAAAAACAAACTTTTGGTGTTTTTTTCTCAGGTTACTATTAGGTTTATGGTCGTATTTTAAAAAAAAATCCAGGTTTGGATCATGCTTGCATCCAAAAAAATGGATCTCTGCTTAATAAAAGCTTTCACTATCCAATATGGATGGCTGTTGTGAACTGCGCCATGAGATAAATCATACATCTAGGAGTTCCAAAACTTTGAGTAGCATAGTTGTCAATCATTGGTACAATGGTGAATGTTTCACTAGTCTTAAGTGATCCATAACTAACCTATGACTGCCCAGACATCCATATTCTTCTTCGTCTATGATGAGAAGTCAAAAAATAGCCTATGACTTGTCATAAGCCCTATAAATACCCAGGCATCCATTTACTTCGTCACCTATGTTGATATGTCAACATGTATCAGTAGCTAAATCGGTTTAATTTATGTCACGATATTGATTCTATCCATTAAAACTGATAAATAGTGTTATTTTTCAAAGAAATATAGTTTAATAACTCCTCCAACCCCATCTTTTAATATGGTACCTGTATTTTCAATTGTTCTGGGTGTTTGTGATGTATATTTTTTTATTAACCTTACCTGTCCTTGCTATCCTTCCTGCAGACAAGCCTCTTATAGAGACTTTGCAAGCTATTCCTTTAAAAAATGTAAAGGTAATTTTTTACCATATTTTGTATATTAAAAGCATTAGTAACTTCGTGGTATGGTAATAAAACACTCACCTTATCATTCAACGTTCACTTTGTGTTCTACCACTTTTATGTATAAAAGTGGTATTACACAAAATTAACGATGAACGATATGGAGAGTGTTGTAAATTTTTACATTCAATAATATATCTTTTATGTATAAAAGTGGTATTACGCAAAATTAACGATGAACGATAAGGATAGTGTTGTAATTTTTTACATTCAATAATATATCTTACTTAAGCACTGACCTAACTTTGTCATCGTTGTTGTATAAAGTACCATTTAGACCAATTTGCTTCTTGAGTAATAGCAAAAACATATACTTACTTGAGAAAATAACAAAAACAAAACATAACAATTTAATCCGATACTTTATTAGCTTATTTTTTAGAGAAAAAATGGGAAAAACATAATAAACATGTTTCTCAATTTATTACTGTAAAAGAGACTATACTAATAAACCATGTATAAATGATATTAGTCTCTGACGCTTAAATCATGGCAAATCGATAAATATATTGACATTTATATTTTTATTTTACCTTATTGAAAAAATAACCAGTTTCAATTATAATAACACACAAAACCAGAGAATTAGTGCCGCAAGTCTAAATTATGTTACTTTAAAATATTTTGGCACATAGAAAAATGGCTGAGCAGAATACAAAATAAATGCATTAATACATAAAATTACTATAAAAAACATATGAAGCGTTATCTTCTCAGCCAATGGAAAACTATAATACTATGAACACGTGTTAAGGTGATAGTTGTCGTGTAATATGTAAGATATGTCTATATTACACAGAGAAACCATTTAGGAATTATTTTCACAGGAATATAACAACGACAAAGACAAAAACGATATGAAATGTTTTTGTACACACAAAGAATCTAGATTCCTGTTGATTTTTCAACATACCTACACATTTACGTAAAAAAGAAGTCTACCGTGTTGGATAAATGGACGTCTGGGCATTTACAGGGCTCGCGACCTATCATTGGCTGTATTAAGTGATCTCTTTTTAATTATTTTGAAAAATAAAAATATTTTGTTTTTTGATCCACTCACGGTGAGTGATCACATGTGAGTGGATCAAAAAAAAAGTATGTTTATTTCTCAAAATAGTATTTCAGTATGATCCACAAAGTTAATGCTTTCAATATTCAAAACGATCTCTTTATACACTGCGTTGCATCTTATAAAAGCTGTATTGATTATTCAATTTAAAACATCAAGTGCATTTTCCTGTAAAACTACGTCTACGACATCTGTAGATAAAATTGGTAAGATTTACTTGAACTTTCATGAATTGAACTTGAAATATTTTCCGTAAATTGACGCCTGTAAATATTTCTTCTTTTTAAATTTAAAATAAATAAATAAACTGGCTATTATCACCGAAACCCCATGTTAAAATTACAAGTTTTACGTTTAACTTAAAAAATGTAAGCACAACGATACACATTTCATCAATAATAAACAAAATGAAAACATACTGGAACCAAAAGACCAAAAATAAAAATACATATCAAACAAAACCAAACACATGCCACGTTTGTTCAAAGAGACATTTAATATTCCGCAATTAGCCATATAAACAGTCTTCATTATCCATAAAGTCATTAAATAACACTTTGTTTTAAAGAGCTATTAATAATTGGATAACGGAGAAGGGTACATTTAAAATATATCGCGTCATTCATTCATGTCATCCATGATTGCATGACTGATGTTAGACAATAAACAGGTATTGTAAAATGTACCCTTGGCACTAGAAACCCTAGTGAGGATACATTGTTGTAAACTCAAAATTATAAATATTTAAATTTAGTTTTATTTCATAAATATGTACCACTATTTGTTAAAAATCTATTGTTACACGTATTTCGATGCATTTCGCATCATTTTCAAAGACCGTTTGTGAAACTTACAATAATGGATACAATTCTATAACTTAGACACCGTATTTGAAGTAAGACTTAAATTAAAAATATGTAAATATTCCCACAAAGTGACTGCCAAATCAATTAATGAAATTATGAATAAGTGTATGATGAAAAAGAAATAAAATGAAATAAACGCATGCGTATTTAGTTGAGAAAACGCTGTTATATCGATGGTGGTACAAAAAATTGATTTACAAACTTACGATCTCAATGTGAGTGAAGATTTTTCCTCAGGAATACGACTACATTAAAGCTGGCGATCTAAGATCAAGACCGCGACCTTTGAGACCGCACGTGCGAATATCCACCCACGAGCTCTCTATATCGAGCCACTCGCCCGTATTTGGGTATCCCGTCTCCCGTCTATCCGTGCAGCGGAAATGAACCTACAATGTACAGCCTAAGACAATGATAAAATCGTTAGAAGTGAAAATGTAAAAACAATTATTTTTTTGTAACTGCAGACAGATGGTAGAATTCCATATTAAATAGTTGGGTAACATATCCAAAATAAAACAAGGTTTTTGTTGGATTGAATTCTACATTTATTTCTGTATATCTTAATACGTGACGCGTTTCGTCTTCTTAGGATATTATCAAACCTAATATCCTAAGAAGTTAGTTTGATAATATCCTAAGAAGACGAAACGCGTCACGTATTAAGATATACATATATAAATGTAGAATTCAATCCAACAAAAACCTTGTTTTATTTTGGATATATTACCCAACAATGTAAAAACAAGTTAACGTTTATTCTTGATATGTTGTATTATAATTCCTTTTTTTTATTTTTTATTATTTAATAAAGTAACAGGAGTTCTGTTTTAAATTAATTCATTTTCTAGACATTTTAATTTCACAATCTTAAAAGTAATAACGTTGTTCTCTCCAATAAAGAGACTGAGCTTTTGTGCTTTATTTTTTATATCAATTCATTTCTAATTCAACTTTTACTTGGGAAACACCACTACTTATTCAAATCTATTGTTATACTCTTTTCGACAGCGAGTGTTCTTGCCTAGAATTTTTTACTCACAAAATTATAGAAACTTTAATCATAAAGAGTAAATCCACTCAAGAGCAGGAATAGGCTATAAAGTTATATACCGTGCTGCAGGTCCTAGTTTCGATGTCCAGGGAATCATAATAAATAAAAACACTCACTTAATAATATTTATTTAATATCATCCTCAACTGGTAACTAAAGAGTAAGACTAACTACTTTGCCTTTATATAATCACTGAAACCAGCCGAACGCCAAGTCACAACCCCTGGAATGCTCAGACTTCCATCTTCATTCGTTAAAGATAACGATCTTAAGTTGAGACACCTTACTATATCCCTGATTAAATGCTAAAGCGCCATAACGCAAAAAAACTTAATTTAACTCTTTATTCCAAAAATGGTTACTAAATCGTTTACATTTCCATATTCTAAAAAGACACCCATGATTTTAGTGTTAGAAATGTCCATTTCATTTAAAATCATAAGTGTTTTTTTTTATATTGTTATACGTTGACGATTAATAAGATACCATTTTTTTTAATAAAGAGTTTAATTATTTTTTTAATTACGTTGTGGCCCTTTTGCATTTAATCAGCGATATATCAATATATTTTTAAAAGCGTTCATTTTGATTCTGATCAGTCAAAATTCAAACCGTGGAGTCAGAAATAGGATTTTAAAAGCACATCAATAAAAATCGTAAACATTTGGAAATTGTAGACATTTATGGCATTATAACCATATCAATTACAAGACTTTCTCACTCTGTTTTAATATGACACCACGTTTATTAGTTGGTGCGAATGCAATAAAAGTATCATTAAATTTAAATAAGCCTAGTTGTGACATTTAACTCACCGTGTTAAGTGTTAATTTTACAATGTTGTCAGTTTATATGGGGGATAATAAATAAATTTTAATCACTCCACCTTCCTTGCTGAGACCTCTAAAAATTAGCCCAAAGTGTTTTTCATAGTCATTCTTGCGACCGAGAAAATGTTTGACTTAATTGCGTAACAAGCTTTGATACGATCCAATTGTAAATGAATAAAAAGTAAATTAAATTAATTTATATCGTGGCGTGCTGGACGCGTACAAGTCGGGCAATTAAACTTTTTAGGCAATATCCCGATGATGTATTAGCTTTTAACGAAATATCGAAGTTAACAAGTGTACACCAGATAAAGAGATCTTTTAAAACTCTGTGGTTCAGAAAAATTTCACAATAAAAAATAATGTGCAGCCCTGAAAATCCGAAATCGTGGAAAATCCGAATAAGATTTTGAAGAAAAACTTTTGAAGGAAAACATTTTAAAAAACGCAAAGACTGAAGAAGAACACATATATTATAATATACAATTATTATATTCAACCTAATATTGTTTTCAAATTATTGAAAAGTTTGTAAAGTATGCAATACTATATCTGTATTGCTACTCAAGTACTGTAATATTAGATTGAAATGTAAATAGTTGCAAATAAGTTACATTTTTTATGAAAACACGAATAGTTTCGAGGACTACGGATATTCTCAACAACAGGTGAAAATATATACTCAGTTTGTATATTCACCTGTTAAAAAGACCCGTAGCT